>NC_088931.1:32275000-32542500 GCF_038396675.1 Hydra vulgaris | reverse complement strand
TTTCTCCACATTCACACTTAGGTGCTTCTGATCACAGTTTGATCTCTCTAAAACTAATTTCTCATTCTTCTTCATCACCTGAATCCCCCTATTATCGAACCTCTTACAACTACAGTAAAGCTGACTGGGATTCTTTCCGTGATTTTCTTTGTGATGGCCCTTGGGTAGAAATCTTTTGTCTTCTTGTCAACAAATGTGCTTCTTACATAACTTCATGGATTCAGGCTGGCATTGAATCTTTTGTTCCCTCTCGAAGATTCCAGATCAAGCCTCACTCTCCTCCATGGTTTTCCTCACGCTGTGCTGCTGCGATTGCCAATCGAAACCGTTACTTCCATATTTATCAGCAAAACAATTCTCCAGAAAACAGACGTCTGTTTATTACTGCTAGAAACAATTGTAAAAAGTTTTGTCTTACGCCAAAACCCACTAATCTCAGGTCATGAAATCTCGTATCTCATCGCAGAAATTAGGCTCTTGTGACTTCTGGAGAATCTTTAATAGTATTAATAATAAGGGCTTGTGGTCCAGACAGCATACCTGTTGTAGTCATGCAGAAGTGTTCTCCGGAGCTGTCATCTATACATTCAAAACTATTTAACAAGTGCTTATCAGAGTCTTGTTTTCCATGCTGCTGGAAAGCGACATTTGTTACCACTATTTTCAAAAATTCTGGAGAGCGATCTGACTTGTCTAACTACCATCCCATTAATCTTCTTTCTATCATAAGCATGGTTTTTGAATCTGTAATTAACAAACACTTAATCTTTCATCTTGAATCTAATAACTTACTTTATGATCATCAATATGGATTTCAATCTTCTCATTCTACAGCTGATTTGCTAACAGTAATAACCGATAGGTTTCATCGTGCATTAAATAGAGGTCGAAAGGTTAAGACTATCGTTTTTGACATTTCAAAAGTTTTTGATAAAGTTTGGCATGCTGGTCTTCTCCATAAGCTTTCTTCATACGGTGTATCTGGTAACATCTCTAAGATTATTGAGTCCTCTCTTTTCTATCGTAGTATAAAAGTTGTTCTCGATTGATAGCCCTCTTCCTCATAGCCTGTAACTTCAGAGGTTCCTCAAAGTTCAATCCTTGGCCCTATACTTTTTTTAATTAACATAAACTGTCTTTCAGATATTCTCACATCTAAGGTGGCATTGTTTGCTGATGACACTACCATTTATTTTTGTCATGATAAGAAGCCAACACTTTCTGGTTGCTTTGAGGGGGCATCTGCTTGAAAAGGATCTCACTTTTGATACAGCTTGGGGCTCACAGTGGCTGGTGAACTTTAATACAGATAAAACTCAATTTTTTTCAGCTAATCGTTATTGCAATAATTTAGATCTTCCTCTATTTATGAACAGTGATGTACTCGATGAGTTATCTACCCTTCATCATCTAGGAATAACTCTTACTTCCGACCTTACTTGGATACTGTATATCAAATCCATTGCAAAATTAGTATCTGCTAATTTTGCATCTCTTTATCGAGCTCGACACTTTCTTACTCCGGATATCTCTATAAATTTCAAATCCGTCCTTGTATGGAATACTGTTGCCATATCTGGGGCGGGTCTTCTAATGATGCCCTTTCTCTTTTAAACAAGGTGCAAAAACGCATTGTATGAATAGTTGCACCTGCTCTTACAGCCAACTTCCAACCATTATCTCATTGTCGTAATGTTGCTTCTCTTTCTCTTTTCTACAAATACTATACGCAACCCTGTTAGCCGCGCCTAAACAACTATTACATCTATAGGACTACACTTCAATATCAATAAGGATAAAAATTAAAACGTTTTTTTGCGTACAATTAAGATTTTTATTATGTAAATATTATTTGTACGTACATACAAATAATTTTAGCAACGATGTAATGAGAACGTACAATTGTACGTGTGTACAAAAAATGACCTGCTTGAAATAAAACATTAAAATTAAAAAAAAGCTCTTTGAGTAGGACTTGAACCAGCAATACTATCAAAAGAAGAACGTTATAACATACATAAATTGGTGACGTAGCAAATAAAAATCAAATTGCTTGATGACGAGTTACTCGCTGAAAAGTTCTGGACAAGAAAAGATCATAAAAACCGCTATTACAAATTCATAGCATTAAAACAAAAATGAAGTAATTGCAACATAACAGATTCAGACCTGATTAGGTTAACCAAGGACGTTTTAATAGATGGGCCTTTAATGCATTGTTTTGGATAAGAGCCAATCGCGCGGGTTTGAATTCTTAGCGTCATTTTTTGAAATAATTTTACAAAATAAACCGACATTTAACCGATATTTCTGTTTTGCTAAGTTCTTTATTACTCTTAAATGTTTTATTACTCGTAAATTACTAACTTTTGCAAAATATTAATGCATTTTATATAATTAAGAATGTCTCATCTATTTGAAAATATTTTATCAATATGCAAGCTTTGTTTAATAATAAGTTTTTTGTAAAAAAACATTGACGTCAAAACTATTGTTTGTGTCAAAATGCAATATATGATATACTAATATGAATATTGTAAAGTAAAAAGAATTTTCTACGTGTTGTAGGTCATATCATAGATCATTTAAAGATTGAACTACTCCCTACACTTTGAATTTATTTTCTTAATGATTTAAACTTCTAATTTTTAACGGAAATCAAATTGTTTTTTGTCTCACAACTTTGTTTTGGTTCTAATCTAGTTGAGTTCTAAAATGACTATATGATTTACAAAATTTTTGTTGTATATTTATACCGGAGTTATGCAAAGGTGATTGAATAGATTGAATATTTTTTAACAAAATCGTAAATGATATTAATCACTTTGCATAATAAAGTTTTTTTATTTAAACGGATAGATAAGAGACTGTTGTCGTTTTCATGAATAATCATATAAAAGTTTTTCCACGTGCCGCAAAATGTTTCCTATTGTTATTGTTAGCTTTAATAATTGCAAACGCGCATATCTTGACTTTCAAACAAGAAGTTAAACGTCCATCTATTAAAACATACTTGGTTTAACCAAGGATTAAATTAAGTTAAAACATCAGTTTATGGTAATATTATGGCGTTTAAACTTATCCTTACACAATTCTTTTTGATATTTAAACAAGGATGTATTAATAGATGGACGATTAGCCGCTGATAAAACACTAATCTTCAGCGAATTATTTAAAGCCGAGATATCCGCTCTACCAATTGTTTTAAATAACAATTGATAGAGCGGATATCTCTAACAATTTATATATACTTTATATATATATATATATATATATATATATATATATATATATATATATATATATATATATATATATATATATATATATATAAATGTTAACTCTCAGAATCATCATGTAATGAAGAACAACACCTCAGATTTCAAGAAACATTGCAATTGCATTATTAAAAGCAATTGCCCTTTAAATCAATAATGCCTTGTAAATAACATAGTTTATCGTGCTACTATATATCCAGGCACTCCGGACGGGTATGAAAAAGTATTTAATATAATAATATTTTGGATTTACTGAAAGCGTATTCAAACTTAGCTAACCATACAAAATCTATTAATACCAAAAAATATAAAAACGATACTGAATTTTCTAAAGAAATATGGAGGTTATAACTCCACTTAAGTGGAGTAAACCCTACAATTAACTGGAAAATTGTGTAACGTTGTAGATCTTACAATACCACGATAAAAAGATGCTACTTAATTCTATATGAAAAGTATGATCATATAACTTTAAATAACTTTATATTTTAATAGCTTTTTGTTACTTGATTTGTATTACATGGCTTATGATCATGCCTTTAGGCATGAAACGTTTAATGGTTTACTTCATCATACTTCGAGTCTCAAAATAATAAATAGCAAAAAAATTAGTGTACCTTATTTTGTTTATTTTCATAAAAAACGTCACATTGACGTTGCTGTATTAACGTTTATTTCGGGCCTTTGAAATTTAGGGCTTCTTCATTTAACAAGCTATTAATTAAATCTGATTTAATAGAGAGAATCATTAAGTAGCATGATCGCTCTTCGTCAAATGTGTAACAAAGATAATCCTTAATAATTGTAAGCTTTCTAAAAGATGAAAAAAAAGCTTTGAAAAAGTATAAAATGCAGTCTGATTGCATAAATTTTATTTAGAACTTCAACAGGCTTTTTGCTAGCTCAAAAATATATTCTAACATAAAAAAATGACAAAATTCCACAAAAAGTTTATTTTTACTTATGTCTACTGAATAGAGTTTAACAAGATTCACAGCTTTTAATCGTAGTTCTTAGTCTTTTAGCAATTTTTGAAGACCATAGAAAAAATGCTACATTTTTCTTAAACAACTGTAAATCTTCTTCTAATTTGTCAAGTAAGATTGTCCATTGCAATATTGATTAATGATTAAAAGGTTTTGGGTCCTTTTTCGTGGTTTTAAACAGCAGTTTTATCAGTGAGTTTCTTGCATTCTTAGAGTTTTTGCATTTTCTAGTCAAAAAACATTGTTTTAACAAATTGAAAACTCTTTGCAGCTTCTGTTGTCTTTACTACAATCAGGTCCCATGACAAACGGATTGAATCCAAATCCGTAAAAAGGCCCGTGAAAATTTTCATTTTATCATCAATAGGACAGATTAGGATAAAGAAAAAGACTCACGTTGTTATATGCTGCCAAACATTTAAATCAAAATGTAATGAAAACTAAAAACTAAAAGGTATTCATCCACTTAATTAGATAGTGCAACTAAATATATATATATATATATCATTATTCCTTTCAAATAGATATTCTAAACCTTTTAGACTATGTAACTCTTTCAAGATCTTTGTTGGGTTTTTTTACAAGCGGCTTGACTGATAGCCCTGTCTCCTTCTGAAGGACTTTCCTACTAGCTGGACTGAACAAATAGTTTTTTTTCTTAATATTTTCAAAATAGGATTTTATAGGAGCTGTTGATTTAATTTGAGTTATTAGTTACGATGAGTAACGCTTTGTTGGTGACCTTTAATGCGATCTAAAAGTTTACTCTTATTTCCACGTATATCTACATGGAAATCCTTGAAAACAAGACAAGAAGATGGATAGAACACCTGGACTAGTTAAACTATGCAATCCAAAAAACCACAGAAAACGCAAGAGAGATATCACGAACTACAGGGCTGACTACGCGGGTTTCAAAGTGAAGGGGCACAATCGTCAATTTTTAAAAAAAGTCATCATCATCAATATCTAAAATTTTCTTTTTCTTAAAAAAAAAAGTACCACCCTATAATTTTTTGTGCTAGCTATAATTTTCTGCTGCCTAATCTTATATGGGGTAATAGCGTGGGGTACGCTATCACCCCATATAAGTGGCGTTCTTGAGTCAGCTAGGTTGGCATTACCAGGATCTGTGCTGACCGTGATTTAATGGCAGATTTTGAAGTTTTTTTAGAGACCATTATTAGGATTTGTGCTAACCGTGATTTAATGTTTTGCATCATACAATAAAAAACATCTTTAAATTATAAATTACCACAAAAACTTTACGTGAAAATACATAAAAAAAAGAAATTAGTACCACCAATCTGTTGAGTAACATAACTTATTTAGAAATGTTCTAAACACTACTCGATTTATATTACTGTATTTATGACATTTAAGAGATGCGTATCCCATGTTGATTGTACCAGCATGCCCAGTGAAAAATAAAACCGCGTCCCTCATGGGTTCCGCGTGGGTTTCGTGTGGGATTGATGGGATTTACGTGGGACGGATGTGGTATCCGTATGGAAATTTGTGGTATCCATATGGTATCCGTATGGAATGTATAATCCATGTGGTATCCGTATGGAAATTTGTCACCTTAAACCCATATGGGCAATCCTACATGGATTACATGTGGGAACCATATGTTATTTACACACATGGGAAATCCCACGTGGGTTTCCTGTGGGATTTGCATGGGAATTAATTTGAAAGCTGGAAACTTAAAAATTTTTTTTTTTTAAAAACTAAACAAAAATTTTTTGAATCGACATCGCATTGCGTTACGTTTATATTGTGTGAAAATATTTTATAATAATATAGAGAATGGCAAGCAAGTATGTAAGTACCACGAATAATGTTTATCTTTCTTTATAGAAATAAGATTAAGATTTGTGCAAATAGACGTATTATTAGGATAATATAATAGTTATTTGAATATAGATCTTGAGTAAATTATTTGCTAACAATTAACTGATGCAAGTTGAAATGTTGTCAAAAACTAATCTTGTATGCATGGGACACTGCAGTGTCCCACAAAGAAATGCAGGTTTGAAAGTCAAAGAATTCCCAATTTTCTTTATTAAAAAAAGAAAAAATAGGATGGAGATGGGTTTCTGTAACTTTTTTTATGCTCCAAAACTTTTAACTTTAGATATAATAAGGTCCTTAAGACTAGGTACGTGACAATTGCGTTTTACGGAACCGAATTTTGTGCTAAAATTTTGTGCCACGATTTTCGCAGTCTCTTCAAAGTTAGCGTGCTTGAGGAAGGCTTTCTGAAATAACTTTTTAGTATTCGTTATCAACATAGAGTATTTTTAGAAAGAAGAATAGTTGAAGCTCATTATTAATTTGGTTTTAATTATACTCAATTGATATATTACCGAGTTTATTGATGTCAAAGTTTTAGTTGTACTTCTGTGGTGAAATTAATGTCCAGGATATAGTCTATATTTTATCTATTCAATTTTTATTTTTAAGTTATTCATTTATCTATGCACCTGCCAAATTTCGTTGAAAAATATTATGTAGCAGTCACCCTATTTCTTGCTGCACTTTTGTTACCTAATTTACATTTTCCCTGTTGTTAGCGCGGGAGACAGAGGGGTCCATTGATTATTTGGAATCGAGTGTAGGGGAGAAATACTCCTATTGAATTTTAAAAAACCCGTACCGCGTCCCGCATTGCGCATAAATCTGTGATAATTTTACATAAGTTATTTTTTGTAAACAACATGCGTAATTTATTCAATGATATATTAAGAATATTCTTATTCTTATTATATCATTTATTTAAAATATTTTTCAAAATATAGCCTAAACAATAATAGTTTTTTAATTATAAAAAATATCCACATTTTATATCGGATTTTTTATTGAGGAGATTTTTTAGAATTAAAACAAAAAAATGCAAAAAAACTTTTTTTCTCTATTTTTTTCTAGAGTCTTTTTTTAAGAGATTATTTTTTCTTTAGGCAAAAGTTTTGTTTATTTGTTTGTTAGAAGGGGCGGATAGGGGGGGGATAGGGGCGAACGTTATACCGTGGATACTCTACTTTTTGTAAATCTATAGAAGAGAGTGGTCTAAAACGGGCCTCTCTGTTAAGACAGGCCCCCATCTCATCTAATCTTATGCTTAGCCAAATATTAATGAAATTTAACATTCGTATGTTGTTCAGCTAACCATAAGAAAACTATTCCCGGAAAGAAAAAAGCCCTGTTTCACCCTCACTGTTAAAATTTTTTTTAATCTATTCTTTTATAAGCAATATTGAAAATAATGTTTTTAACAAAATGTTGATCAGATATTATAAAAAGGTAACAACTAGAGGAGTACCGGATATGATATCCGACCGGATAATTCGGTCAAATGCCGAATAATTGTATATCATATATCTGGCCGGATATATCACTATAATATCCAACCGGATATATCATATGAATCGATGTATACAAAAATGTTCTAAGTCATAAAAACTGTTTTTTCGGGGAACGAGAAAAAACTTATTAAATCCAAAACTATTACTTTAATAATTTCAAAAAAAAAATTTGGGTGCTTTTTGACATCTTTAAATATTAGATTTGTTAAAGTATATATATATATTTTTGTTATTTCAGCTCCCCAAGGCCCAGAAGGCCACTACAGATGAGGAGGCTACTTAATTGTGGTTATAACCCTCTCTCAACTCTATAACTACGAAACACGAACCTTGACAAACAAGGCCGCTGCGCGGAGAAACAAGTTGATATATCAAAATTTGTGATATTTATATCAAATATCAATATACATATATCAAAATTTGTGATATTTATATGGGTTATACATAGTTAAAGTTGTCTGACTTAAAAATTGTTTTTATGACTTAGAACGTTTTTGTATACATCGATTCATATATCTTAGATAATCTCTCATCCCACCTGTACACATGTTGTTACGCTGAAGTAGTTTCTATGACTCAGTTACAGAAGAGCTTTGAGCACATTCTGTCTTAATTGAGTTTACTTCGAGTGTCAAATTTCTAATATGGTTAAGGAACAGATGATTATTTATTACTAAAATATAAGTAACTGTCAGTTCTTGATTAAAACTCGGGTTTTATACAGGAATTAAATAAGGAAACCATTTTAGGCTAACACTAGGGTGAAATGGGCCCCTGGCATCTCTCTTTTTATCGGTTGCTTCTTAACGTACGGCATATATGCACCTTTAATTTTCAGATAACAAATTGTAGAGCATAAATTAAATATCCTTAAAAAAATTGTTTTTAGGTTTGTGTGTGCGAGGCTAGTTGATTATATCATTTTTTGAAAAGGGGGATATTTTAGACCACTCTCCCCAAATATTTAATAAATCACGTTGTTTAAAAACTGAAACAAATTAGGCCTATTAAATAGGCTATTTAAAAATGATATTTTATTAAATTTGTTAAGTTAATGCCTGATTCAAAACTTAAAAAACAACTAGAATTAGACAGGTCCGTACCGAGCCAACTTAGCGCTTCGGGAAAGCAAGAAAAATTGTGCTCCCTTCCTCTTAAAAAAATTAAATGTTTGTGTCTTTAACTCTGACATAGTTTTTATTTAAAGAGAAGGGGGCGCAATTTATCTCATTTACAGAACAAAAGAGCGCTCTTTTGTTCACTAAATGAGCTTTTATTAATTAGAGTTTATGTAAGGAGGCGCAATTTTAACTATTTTTCGTATCGACATCAAAGAGACTAAATTTATGCGCCCCCGTCCGCGGCCGGCCTCGCCCTCAGTACGGCCCTGTAATTAGAATAGAATGGAACTAGATTTTTCATGTCATATAATGTTTTTAAAACGATTTGTGGCTATGAAAATAGCCGTTTTTTAAACTTGATAGAGTTGTATCATTGACATTGGAAAGTATCACTGACATCCGCATCTTTGATTGAAATGTGGGCACACTCGCAATGATACCATTGTGGACATTTTGTGCATTGCAACCAATCGTTCTTTTTAGAGGATGTGTTCTTGCAAATCTGTAATAATAAAATATTAAATGTCATCCTTGTAATCACTACTACAATATCTATTACTCTATCAATTTCTCAAATTTCATAGACAGCTATAATTTAGATATAACTGTAAACAACTCAAAGAAACAAGGAAACATGTGTTTATAAGGATAGGACCTAAAATGCAACAACGGTATATATTTATTTTTCGCCAACCAAATCGCATTTAATTCAAAGTGGACGAACAAAATAGTAAAGGAACAGGTTATTCCCTAATACAATATTGGAATAAAAATTTCAGCTTATTATTATGTTAAAATAAAATAAACACTTGCCCTGCAAATATCGTACAAACGTTCAAAACCACTTTCAAGGTTCTTTAAACACCTACCGCATAAAGTATCGTATATATATTTACAAAATTGTACTTCATTAAATGGATCATTGATATTTTTTTCCGAAAACACAATTTTAAAGAAAGTTAAATAAAATAGAAAATAAAAAATTCGTGTAATGATGCATTTTTAAATAGTCGCAGACAAATTATAAGTTATGCAAACTCTAACTAACAATTATAATTTATTGAACAATTACAGAATTAAATTTATAGTTAATAATGCATAAATGAATTTATATATGCAATCAATTAAATATAAGCAACATAATAAAAAATTAGTTATAAAATCGACAACTAAAAAAATACTAATATATAAATATTACACAAGATGCACTCTGTATGCAGAATGCATATTGTGTAAAAATAATTATACCTTCACAAAGTTGTAATGCATAATAGCATATGTAAACACCACAGTTGTAACTATCCTTCTGTAAACAATGACTTGGGGCTGAAATGACGGTTGGGTTTAAAATGTTAAATTTTAGTCGAAAAAGATCTTTAGCAACAGTAATGGATTTATTGTGTGATAAATTATTTGGCATAATATTGCAATGGAGTGGATCAAGTACAGTTACTTATTTTGTTATAACTTTTAGATATATTAAAATCCAATGAGAATTAGTTGGGTTAAAAGGAATAAGGACTTGTTCTATAACTTTAGTATCAACATCTCTCCATAAAAGCCATAAACTTTTTGAACAGCTTAATGCTAAACAGATTAAGCAATGAAGAAAACTTCCTATGACTTCATCTTGAAGCCAGTCTTTTTGAAAGCCTGGAGTGCTTTTTTTTAAATTAAAGGAAATGTCAGATGGTATATTGTTTTCTAATGTCAAAAGGGAAATAAAAGATATTTGGTGAGAGCCATGTCTAAATATATCAATAAATTAAAAAATAAATAAATAAATATATATATATATATATATACACACACACATATATATATATATATGTATATATATATATATATATATATATATATATATATATATATATATATATATATATATATATATATATATATATATATATATATATACACACACAAATATAACTAATATACTAAAGGAAATATAGTTTATTGTTTTATTTACTGTCTAATATATTATCCATAACATCAAATTACCTTAAATAAGAAAATTTATTTAAAAGCTAAGATATTCGTAGAAAAATTGAATAGTAGCAAGTATTCGAAAATGTATTTAATTAGCTTACGTAATGAGAGTGTTGGTAAAGTAACAAGTTTCAATCTTATCGCATATTATTGTACTTAGTTTATCATGAATTAGATCAACATGTTGCTGAGACAATTTCAGAAATATCTCTTCTTTTTGGTTTTGTGCAGGATATTGATATGGTTTTGTTTCCTTTTTCCTATTTTCTTTTCTTGTTCTCTTAAATTCATTAGGCTGCCATTGATTATCCAACTTCTTATTTGGTTCAAAATTTAAAAGGTTATTGTGTGGCTTTACAGGTATCTCAATTGAATTCATATTTTTGATGGCTTCAGCTTGACTGATCATGTCTTCCAGTTGTCTGTTCATTGAAGGAAGTTGCAAACTTATTATCATGGGATGAGAAATTAATGTAGATATTTCATCAATATTTTTTTGAAACCTTTCAGTCTCATTAATAAATGTTTTTGATTTTTGCTTCACTTGATTATTACCAGTATTAACAGCTTAAGATACTTTTTCTTGAGTTCTTAAAAGAAATGATCGTAACTTATGAACATGCTTGCAAAGGATTACGATGTCATTACAATTACACCTATATAAATGCTGACACAAACCATTACTGGTGGGATTTAGACATGATTCTAAGCACAAACTTTCCTTACAAGTGTCAGTTAGAATGTCAACATTATATGTTACATCTTTTGATTGACTTTTAACTGTGTACTGAGTTAATGAACATTTAATAATACATTTATCTGAAATCAACATTCCTTTTTCATGTCTTTTTTTGTACTTTTTTGGGAGAGATATTGTTCCAAGATAAATGGAACAATATCTCTCCCAAATCTTCCTCGATTGTTAAAAGTAAATTGATTAAATCGTCTAACCTTTTATTAGGTGGTCTTTCCATATAAAGTGTTTTCAATTTGTTATGAAATGACTCACATAACATATTAGTATCAGTGTCAGCATGTTGAAAGTTGCGATAACAAGAAGCCCATTTTATATGTCAAGGAGCATAGTATGGAACAAAGTAACTAATGAAGTTAGGACATTTATGTTCATATGCCTTTACAAACCCATTCATAGTTGATAAAAAAACATCAGGGTTTTTTTCGTCAATGATTGTCTCTAAGATCCTAAAAACTTCTTCTTGTAAATTAGATGGACAGACTAAAGGAAGTTTATTGCGCCATGCACGTTTTACATGCCATTTGCATAGCAAGTGGCGCACATCTCCAAAAACATTATTAAAAGAATTCCAGCCTGACAAATCATCATCTGTCATAACAGCATTAACTTTTACAGAATGATTGCATCTCCTTTTTATTTCCTCTAAGAATGGTGTTATGGTTTGTTCATCTGCATGGTTAGATATAAGAAAAGCTACTGGATAACCCCTTTTAAAATCATCTCGAACTAGTAAAGTTACAAGAGGAAATGCATACTGATTGGTGCAGTGTGTAGCATCAATACAAACAATTTGTGATGAATGCTTTTTAAACATTGATAGTTGATGCTTTGTTTGTATACCAACCACAAAGGAATCCTTATTAAGGTCAATGTCGTCATACACTTTTGGGCCGATAACAGTTTGCTGTCCTTGTGGCTTATAAACCAGAATGCTATTAAAATTTTCAGACTTCAACTTTTGAACAAGTAAAAAAGTTGAAATGCTATCATCAGGGTGAAGTCAACATCCCTTTTTTACTGCTCTGTTGATATCAGAAATATTCTTTTTTGTAAGAAGATGTGATTTAGTTAAAACAGCATCTTCATCATTTCTATTTTGTCTGTCTCCAAAACTTTCCCAAAGACACGATAAATCATATTTACAGATCAATTGATGACAATGCTGAAAAAAAATAATGTAATTTTTGTTTTTAATTCACCACAGAAAACCACTAAAAAGTTTCATAATATCAACAAAATGGTTCTTTTAACTATTTAATTTTAAAAAGGGGCGATTTACTCTCATATGAAAAAAAACCTTGAAAGAGGAGATTTATTGTTTAAAAAAAAACTTGACAAAAGTAAAACTTACTCTTATAACAAAAACTTTAAAAAGATGAGAATTACTCTCATATGAAAAAAATTATTAAGAGAGGAGATTTACTCTTTTAAATAAAACTTGACAAAAGTAAATATTACTCTTACAACAAAAACTTTACAAAAGGGGAGAATGACTCTTCCACACCGCAAAATAGGTTAATTTTATTAATAAAATGATTCTCTTTAATAATTTAATTTTGAAAAGAGGAAAATTACTCTCATATAAAAAAAATCCTTAAAAGAGAAGATTTATTATTTTAAAAATAACCTGATCAAAGTAAAACTTACTCTTAAAACAAAAACTTTAAAAAGGGGAGAATTACTCTCATATGAAAAAAATCCTTAAAATATGGGATTTATTGTTTCAAAAAAACTTGACAAAGGTAAAACTTACACTTTTAGCAAAAACTTTAAAAAGGGGAGAATTACTCTTCCACAAAACACCACCAAAAAAGTTCATTTTATCATTAAAATGGTTCTTTTTAATAACTTAGTTTTGAAAAGGGGATAATTATTCTCATATAAGAAAATCCTTAATTTAAGGATTTTTTTATATGAGTATTAAAGCTTATAAGAGGAGATTTACTTTTTTATGGGACTTACTCCCACTATCGATATTACATAATAACTCAAAAAACTAAAACCTCTACCTTCATAAGGATTTATTTCTGCAGCATTAACAAATGATAATTTATCACTAAGCTTGTTAAACATTTCTTTGTTTAATTTCACAATAAGTTTATTTACTTTAACAACACCAGGAATTCAAAAACTTTACTATTCACGACAAATTTTCACGATTAAAAAATGCGACAAACTTTATGCAGGTCTATTTACGGGCTAATGTTTACGTCGGGAGTATTTCTCCCCTACGTAAAATTCGATTATTGGTATTTTTTTTATATATAACATTCATATTAATAATATTATTAGCAATATTTAACTTATTTCATAAATTGATATTATAAACCTTGATACTTTATAGTGAAAATATGATTTAAAAATATGTAAATTTAAACAAAATTGTTTTATTAAAAGGATTTTTAGTAAATAATAAAATAAGACTTAAGTTTTATATTTCATTTAGAAACAAAATGGAGAAAGAAAATAAAGGTTTTACATAGTATTTTGTATCATATTCATAATATAGTTTATATATGAATCAAATTAGTTATGGATCATATTTAATTTGAAGTTTGAACGTTGTCTTTATTTAACAAGGAAAGCCTTTAGGTTATAATTTATAACTAATAAATAAGTTATTTTTATATAAATTTATTAAATTAATTTTAAATTATTATTTGGCCACTATCTAAACCTTTATGTATAACTTAAATATTTCTTTCGCTGTTTTAGATGCTCTAAGTTGTGAAATGGCGTCAGCCAACAACATCAGTTAGTTACTTTCTTTTTTCAATAGCTAGGTAGTTATTTTTATTATATATATATATATATATATATATATATATATATATATATATATATATATATATATATATATATATATATATATATATATATATATATATACACACAAATGACTTACTATATGCAAATTTTTATATTGCTTTGTAAAAATAAAGTTAATTTAATTTGTTTAGATGAACTTGCTTTACAGAGGATCAGTCAGTTATATCCCTATTATATGAATTAATTTAGTATTTAGTCATTTACTATTAGTTTTCAAATACAGTTCTTTATCAAATACAGTTCTTAGATCAAAAAAGAATAGGACTGTTGACTATCTAGACACTCTAGATTTAAGTTTAAGAGAAAAGATTGTTAAATGGTCAATTAATGTAGCACGTAAAAACAGATTTACAAATCGACTCTATCGATGCAAAGTAGGAGATGAGATTTGCAAAAGACAAAAAATCAAGCGCCAAAAAATGGATGAAAAAGAAAAAAGAAAGTTAGAGTGTGACCTATCTAAATTAAATTTTGAAGAGATTATTAATTCATATAAGCACTTATCCAATGACCAACTATTTGATTTAGAAGATGTCATGTCAGATAGAATTGTTGGGAAGAAACTAGAACATGAATGGTACGATCCAAAGACATGCAAAAGTGTTTTATATCGCGGCAGAGTAAAAAAAGTTAATAAAAGAAAAAATGACTTCATTTACACCATTTCTTACTGGAAAGATGATGAAACTGATAATGAAGCTGTTAACTATTGCATGAAAAAGATCCAGCTTGCTGCTGATGTTGTTTCCAGTGAGTTACAATTTAATTAATTTAATAACACTGCAAGTGTTGTGACTTGCCAAAAATGTATTGCAAATGTTGTGACTTGCATAAATAATACAGCAAGTGTTGTGACTTGTATAAATTATATAGCAAGTGTTGTGACTTGCCTAAATAATACAGCAAGTGTTGTGACTTGCCTAAATAATATAGCAAGTGTTGTACTTGCATAAATTATATAGCAAGTGTTGTGACTTGCCTAAATAATACAGCAAGTGTTGTGACTTGCCTAAATAATACAGCAAGTGTTGTGACTTGTTAAATTTTTTGAAAGACGGCTCTGGCTTACCTTCACGTGGTGTCTATCGTTAAAAATGGTTAAAACAGTTTCATTTTTGGAATTAATTATTTTAATCATTCACTAAAAGCCAAGACAAAAATATATTGTATTTTCTTTAAAATAGTTTTATATTATTATTATTTTTTAATATTTTATTTATTTTTTATTTTGAAACAGAAAATTTGTTTGTTAACCAAACAAAATGGCTAGCTCGTTAACTATACTGTATGGTCCTTACTTCTGTTAATGTAATAATCACATGAAAGACTTTATTATATGTTTTTGCTATACTTGGTTAGAAAGATGACATGTTTTGTACAGGTGGTGGTTTGGTGCCCCCTCTGTCCATCCGATACACCCGGTGGTTAGAGTTTAACATAAAGTTGTAACCCACTCTTACACCTATCTTTTGACACCAAGATATTTGTATTTTGATAAGAATTGGCAAAGTTATGACAATTTAAGTGAAGAAAAACATTATTTTGACCACAGTTTCTTCAACAAATCCATATATAGAAAAAATCGCTACTTAAACCATCATAACTTTTGAACCAATTGTTCGATTTTGATAATTTTTTCACCTTTAAAATACTGTAATAATCCTCTTTCTAATGATATGTAACATTATAGTATTCAAACAATTTAAAATTTTTTACTCACGTACCTATTAAGACTTGAGGGAATTACGAACTACATTGAGGAACAAAAACAGGATATTTACAGAAACTTTTCAATTTTTAATCTGGAGTACCACAGTGTTTTTGGGAATAAAGCCTCTGGGTCCAGTTTTCAAAGTAATATGATCTAAAGTAATGTTTAAATAAAATAATATGCTTTAAAATGCATATAGTTATACATATAACTCCTGATAGTTAACTATATGTATAACTAGTTATACATATAATTTGATATAAAAACTTATTTTTTAAGGTTATGCTTGAACAAATTAGTACCAATTAATTCAAATTCAAGATTTAGTTAAAGTTCAAGTTCAAGTTCTTATTTATTCATTGGTTTTGTTAATTTTATATTTATTTGTTCAAATTTATCAGTTAGTACTATTTTTTACTACAGTAAGAATGTTTATCATTGTTGAACGTGATTTTATTAGTAACTTAATTTTATTTTCAACATATTTTGACAACACCCTTTATATTTTAAATGATGGCAGCTTTACTTTTCTATTGATGTTAAATTTATTACGTTTCAATAACTCAGATTGAATCTTAACTGAATTATTGTAAGCTTTGTAGGAGTTTGTTGCATATCAAATGGTAAAATAAATGTAAATAAGTAAAAATAATATATATATAAGTAAAAATAATATATATATAATATATATGTGTATATATATATATATATATATATATATATATATATATATATATATATATATATATATATATATATATATATATATATATATATATATAACATTAAAACAATAAAATTGATGCAAAATTTTACTTTAAAACGAATACCATTAACATTGTGATGATAATAGCATTAGGAAACTAGTATTTATGTATTATTATTATACTATAAATAAATAGTTTTTTAATTCATTTTATAAAATAGAGACTGACAACTGATAATAAATGGAAATAAATACAAATTATAAAAATCATGTAAACTTCATTTATTATTTCTAAATACTATAATAATGTTAGTCTACAAAGTTAAAATCAATTTAGAGCATTGTTATTAGTTCTTTTGCGATTCGCACTTCCGCTTCTGTCTCTCAAATTTATAAAATAGGTGGTCAAAGCTTGCTCAATTGGTAGGTTCTCAGCATAACAATGCTTTTTTCTTACACTTTCTAAAGAGAAATATTGCAAATTGATTACTTATTTTACCTAAATCATTGGGTCATTTATGCATAATGATGTCAGATGATGACCCATTTATTGAACACCTTCACCCTTTATCAAACTCAGTCAATTTTTTGCCATCTCCCATTGAAAATAATGTCAGTTTTTGTTATCATATTATGATGGTATATCTGAATTGTTAATTTAATATAAAAAATGCATATACCATCGATTTTTTTCTGGTTCAATTATACATTTATTCTCAACAGTACTAAAAGTAAAAAAAAAAAACATAAATTGTTCTTTCAGATAAGCAAGCTAATTTCTGAATTTAAATTATTTTTCCTATGATCCTCTACAGTTTTAAGCAACAAAAGCAAGTAGTTTTTAGACCACATTGTTGGTGTAAATACCTCTAAAACCTGCTCATAGCTAGCATAAATTGTTTTACTTTTAAATAAAATATGTTACTTTTTTTTTAATTCAATTTTTTAATTGACAATATTTTGGTCTTAACATCCCCTCCCCATTGTCAATTATTGTTAAACTCACACTGCCCCTCTATCTACTGGCATCATTTATGGATGATCCCATAGCCTAAATACTATATATATATATATATATATATATATATATATATATATATATATATATATATATATATATATATATATATATATTTATATGTATATATATATGTATATATGTATATATATATATATATATATATATATATATATATTTATATGTATATATATATGTATATATGTATATATATATATATATATATATATATATATTATTTTTATTTTATTTACAACACCATTTGATATACAACAAACCCTTACAAAGCTTACAATAGTTCAGTTAAAATTCAATCTGAGTTATTGAAACGTAATAAATTTAACATCAATAGAAAAGTAAAGCTGTCATCATTTAAAATGTAAAGGGTGTTGTCAAAATATGTTGAAAGTAAAATTAAGTTACTAATAAAATCACGTTCAACAATGATAAATATTCTTACTGTAGTAAGAATTAGTACTAGTTAACAAATTTGAACAAATAAATATAAAATAGTGAAAAAACAATGAACAAATAAGAACTTGAACTTGGACTAAATCTTGAATTTGAATTAATTGGTACTAATTTGTTCAAGCATAACCTTAAAAAATAAGTTTATATAATAAATTTTAGGTATAACTAGTTATACATATAGTTAACTATCAGGAGTTATATGTATAACTGCATGCATTTTAAAGCATTTTATTTAATTTATATATTACTTTAGATCATATTATTTTGAATACTGGAATACTTTATTCCCAATTACACTGTGGTACTCCAGATTAAAAATTGAAAAGTTTCTGTAAGTATCCTGTTTTTGTTCCTCAATGTACTTTGTAAGTCCCTTAAGTTTTATAAACCTTATTATATATAAAGTTAAAAGTTTTGAAGCCTAAAAAAAGTTACAGAAACCTCCCTATCTCCCCCCTATTTTTTTTTTTTTTTTAATTAAAGAAAATTTGACTTTCAAACCAGCATTTCTTTGTGGGACACTGCAGTGTCCCATGCATGCATGCTTGGTTTTTGACAACATAAGAACTTGCATCAGTCAATTGTTTGCAGATAATATACTCAAGAACTATATTCAAATATCATATGAACATGTTAGAGAATGTTCATATGATATTTGAACATCACAAATTTAATAATATTGTTGCGATATGTTATATAAATAATACCATAATAGATTATCATATGAAAATAAGATAGGATATGAAGGCAATGATCAAAGAATAAATTTACTTATAGAAATTTAGATGTTTGTTTATTAGTTTCAGAATATTATATTATGTGCGACCACGGCCTTCTATAATAACAGGCCTTGACATCGTGCAACAAATTGTTTACATCTCAACTACAACAAAAATATCAATTTATACAACTACAATATCAATTACAACTACAACAAAAATATCAATACTCAACAACAACAAAAATATCAATTTATAAATTCCCGAAGAATCTAGAGGAGAGAAAAAGATGTAGTGAAGCTATCCCAAGAACTGGTTTTATTGTTACAGACTATACAGCAGTATGTCAACTTCATTGGCCAAATGAAGTACCTTTTGAAAGCAAATATGGGAAGCAACGACCTTTAAACCCACCATCTGTTTTTAAAAATATTCCGCCTAGTTGTTTAGCCACACCAGCAAGTAAAGTTAGAAAAACTGTAACTTTAAGCGGTTTTCGAAGCATTTTACCAGATGAGTTAAATGATTTTCTCTAAGAGGATGAACTTATATTTGACGATATTCAATCTTTGTTAAGTGATAATAACGATGTTATTGTTTTCCAGCTTAATGAAAAAAGTTTACACATACAGTCAAAAATGTACAAACTTGGTGTTCCATTATTTATTTTAGTAATTTTCAGTGATTATTCATTTGTAGCTAACCATAATGGCACAACTTGTAATATTTCATCTTTAGCTGTAAACAAATTAAAGTTAATAAAAACGAAATCAGCTTTATTTGAAGCAGTTAGATTTTTAAAAAATAAAGAAAGTTCGCTTCAGTCAAATATTCTATACGAAGTTTATATGATTGTTTGTGTATTGACTACAAGTTGCCAAGTATAAGGTTTTTAACACGATTGACTTCAAAAATAAGCTCAATGGAGGACCTAAGTTTCATAAATAGTATTTTTATGAATTTAAATCCATTGAAAAGAACTTCCATACTACTAATTGATGAGGTCTATGTAAAAGCTTCATTACTTTACCAAAGAGGTGCTTTGTTTGTTCAAGCAGTAAACTACCCTGAAAAGTTAGCTAAAACAATTTTATCATGTATGATTAAATATCTTTTTGGAGGTCCAGAATTTATATGTAGAGCTTAACCTGTTGCAAATCTTTCCTCTGAATTTCAGTTTGCTTAATGTCAACAAATTGTTGATCGATAAATAATATTGAAAATAGTAAGACACTGGTAATAATTACTGATGGTAACCGTGTAAATCAAAGATTTTTTGGAATGTTTAAAACAGTTGATAGTAAACCATGGTTAACAACATCAGGTATATATTTATTGTATGATTATGTGCATCTCTTAAAATCTATACGAAACAATTGGTTGACAGAAAAGTCTGATGAACTTCAATTTTTGAACAATAAAGAACTGGCTTTGGCTAAGTGGAGTGATTTAGAAACTTTATATAAAACTGAGTGCAATAGTCTTTTTAAAATCTCTAAACTTACAGCTAAATCAGTTTATCCAAAACCAATAGAGAGACAATCTGTAAAGTTTTGTTTGTCTGTTTTTTGCGAAGAAGCAGTAGCTGCATTAAGAACGCATCTAGATATTGAAAATAAAACATTTGAAGGTACTGCTGTATTTATTGAAAAAATAACTTTTTTTCGAATGTTGTTAATGTCAAAGCACCTGGTGCTGGCATTCGGTTTAGAAATGAATTATGCGGAGAAATCCAGTTGGTGATCAACAGTTACAACTGCTACGAGATATTGCTGAACTGTCAAATTTTATGAAACCTACAGGTAAGCGTGTAAAAGACCTTACGCTAGATACTAGCAATGCAATAGCGCATTCATGTTATGGCTTTATTGATCTCGTAGAAACTTTGTTGAGTAATGGAGCAAAGTATGTCTTATTAGGTTGGTTTTCAACAGATCCACTTGAAAAAGCTTTTTCTAAGCTTCGACAGGGATCTGGAGGTACTTACTTTATAAACGCTAAATCTGTAATTGAAAAAATTAATATTCAACATACTAAATTGATATTACAACTTGACATTCCTGTTTATGGTATCGATGGTCATACTTATGACATATGTTTTAGAGATATTTCTACTGATGAAAAAGAACTTCTGGATAATATACATGATCTTGAAAGCTCAGTTAATAAATCTACATTAGTGGCTATAGTTTACATAGCTGGCTATGTGCAAAAAAGCGAAATAAAAATTTATGATGATTCTACCAATTATTATTATAAATATGGAAGTAATTTGTATAGCCTAAACAGAGGCGGACTTGAAATTCCTTCTGATACTTTTGTCTAATGGTCAATATTTTGCTTTTTTTTTTCAAGGTGCTACTGACCCTTTATGCAGAACATTTTGTGTTACTCAGTTTCAACTCATTGCTGCTAAATATAAATTTAAAATCACATAAAAACAATGCAGAGTATGTTCTAATATTCTGCTAAAGAATTACTCACTAATTACCACTCCCAAAATACTAAAGCTTTCATAATTTATGTGAAAATTAGTTTTGTAATTTATTATGCTATTTACTTGTTATGTTTTTTATTTTCTCATTAGCCTATATGTCTCTCAATATGTTTGGATATGTAAATATTTACCCTGTTGAGATATATTGATAAAACTTTTTTTTTGCTTGAATCAACTTTTGTTGGTGTTTTTTATTGTTGGTGATTTTTATTGTTACCATTTTTAGCAAAAAAAATTAAAAATACAGTTATCTTTCTAATATATAGATATATACTTTGTTATGGTTCTGTTTGTTATTGATACTATTTAATATTACATAAATATTATTAATGAAATTTGAAATACGAAAAATATGATTATCTTTTAACAATTTTTTGGTTTTCTTTTTATATTTCCGTCTTTACTAGAGATTATTATTAGAAAACATAGACTACCATTACACCCTACCTAATATAAAAATGTATCAATATAAGTAAAAGCGAAGTTTTAATCGGCCTTCAGTTTTTACGGCATTTTGCGCGATGTCAAGGCCTGTTATTATAGAAGGCCGTGTGTGTGACGAAAAAGTAAAGATACTTTTGCATCCAGTGGCTATTGCACCCAACGTCTACATCATTGAAAAAGTAGGTTTTTACATTTTTGTTTAACTACTTATCCTAATTGATCACTTTTTTTTCAGGATTCTCCTCATGGGTTCAAGCTCATAACGCATAATATGTGTTCAATTACCCATAATACGTTAGTCATTGTAAGTAATAAATTAGGAAATAATTATTTGTGAAATATTGTAGTCATTAATGACTTCAACCTGGCTAATAATAAAAATTAATATTAAAATTGCTCTCTCTCTCTCTCTCTCTCTCTCTCTCTCTCTCTCTCTCTCTCTCTCTCTCTCTCTCACTTACTGTCTCTCACTCTCTCTCTCTCTCTCTCTCTCTGTCTCTCACTCTCTCTCTCTCTATCTCTCTCTCTCACTCTCTCTCTATATATATATATATATATATATATATATATATATATATATATATATATATATATATATATATATATATATATATATATATATATATATATTTATATATTTATATATAATTTTATTTATATATTTTTTTTTTTAGAAAATGTTTGAAGAAAGTTAGAAGATACTAAAAACCTTGGTATTATGCAAGCCGAAGCGATATAATTAATTCAATCGACAAAAAACGGCGTGTAAATCGCAAAAGAAAAAATAATATTTTTAATTTTCATTTTAGATGTATTGATTAATAGCATTTATTTTAAAATAAATTCATTTTGCAACACGTTTTTTAATTTTATAAAATTTCGTCATAATAGTTTAAGGTAAATCCCACATAGTTTATAGGTGGAAAACATCACATGTTAAAGATCAAAAATGCTACACATTTTGAATACCAAATGGGATAAAGAAGCAAATACCAGATTAAGTTCAGCCTCTCTGAAAGCTTCGATGATTAATTTTAAATTACTATTTAAGTAATTTTTAAATTAAAAGAATTTTAAAAATTATCATAGAAGCATTCAGACTTTCATTTGTCTAGTATTGACTACTTTTATACCATTTGGATTAAAATGTGTGGAATTTAAGATCTATAACATGTACTTTTTTCCACCTATATTCCATGTAGGATTTACCTCATAAAACCCATGTGGGATTTACCATATGAAACCCACATGGGACAAAATAATAATCCCTATATGAGTTACATATGGTAAAAACCCACGCGTATCCCATATGGGATTTACCATATGAAACCCACATGGGACAAAATAATAATCCCCACACAGGTTACATATGGAAAAAATCCACGCGTATCCCATGTGCGCTTTTTCACTGGGTGGGGCCTTAGAAGCTTATCTCCGATGTAAACGTATAAATTTCCGTATGTTTTAAGATTTTTATATTTTTTCATTTGAAAAGAGTTATAAGTATGAGCAGTACAGCTACGAACACAGGACATTTGACACATAAAGGTTAATTTATGCAACTCTTAAAAACTTGTTATGTGACTCTATGCATAAGATGTATGTATTACAACAGAATGCTGAAAAGTTTACTCCACATCTCTACTCTCTATCTCTCTCTCTCTCTCTGTATCTCTCTCTCTCCCACTTTTTTTCTCTCTCTCTCTCTCTCACTCTCCCTCTCTCTCTATATATATATATATATATATATATATATATATATATATATATATATATGTATATATATATATATATATATATATGTATATATATATATATATATATATATATATATATATATATATATATGTATATATATATATATATATATATATATATATATATATATATATATATATATATATATATATATATATATATATATATATATATATATATACAGGGCCTATTCTAGGAAAAAAAATTGGGCGGCGGTACCCCATCTTTCCGGCGAACTTTAGCAAAAAAGCAATATTTGCCGTAAAAACCTAAAAAATAAATAAAAAAAAGGTCCTCAAATTTTAATTTGGGCGGCCCCCAAATACGGTCGACGCTATCGAAAACGGTCTAGAAGAGCCCCTGATAGATACAAAAAATTAGTAAAATAATTATTATTAAAAAAAAAAGTATATATATATATATATTTTGGTCTAAAAGATATATAGATATATATAAAATATATATATATATATTTTAGACCAGTTCAAAAAAAATATTTTTTAATAATAAAGTGGCTGGATGTTTAAATGTTGTTAGTTTATGAAAAAATTTAAATCATTAAAGTTCCAATATTCAGGATCAGCTCAATTAAGTTTACTTTTCAATGGGGTCCTAAAATTAAAAAAAAAAGTTCCTTATAAGTAGGTCAACCTGGTACTCAAAAGAAGCAAAACAATATATAAATTTCAAAAATAACAATTGTTTTATAAAAAACAAATTAAAAAATTCTTATTTTTATTAAAAAATTGTAAAAACGCACTTTTTTTATTTCTAGTTAAAAAACCATGGTTTTTACAATTAAATCTAAAATAATAATTGTAGTATGAAGTTATCATTTTTTTTTAATTTTTATGTCACTACTTTTAAGACCCAACATGACATACTTTTGAAAAAACTTCTTTTGTCAAAATAATAGGGAGCTGTTAAAAAGTAAAGTTAATTGAGCTGTTCCTGAAACACATTATTTAAGTTTGCAATTTTGAACTAATTTTCCTGACCACAAACCACATCAAATCAAAGGGTAGCCCAAATAAAGTTCAAAAATAATTTTTTTTAAATACAATTTTGAAATGGTCTAATATATATATATATATATATATATATATATATATATATATATATATATATATATATATATATATATATATATATATATATATATATATATATATATATATATATATATAGGCCCGTCTTTACACATAGCATAGGCGGCCAGGATTTTTGGAGGGGCTAGCCAACAAGAAACTACTTTTTTTTTAAGTTGATAAAACAAAAAAAAAATTAATTATAAAAATTAAAATAAAATGGCAAAATATAGTATTTTTATATCTTGCATCTATTTTTTAGAATAAAAAACCAAAATACAAAACACAACAATAAACACTTTTGTATGCATTTCAATAAAATAAAAACCGTTAGCTGCATTGTTTTTAATTTCTTTTTTTAAGTTGTCAATTGTGTTTATATATTTGTATATATGAGCTATGCGTTTAAACTTCAAGGTAGCCTTGAAATAGCTGAGTAATGACAAAACGCATGAGCGGAACACTATAGTAGAAGTTAGTAGACCTCTCAAAAATGAATTGGCTGAAAATATTCGTGATGATAGTCATAACGAATGTTTTCGGCACAATTATAAAAGATTCAACAAAAGGATCGAAATACTTTAAGCTGTTGAAATTGATTTAGAAGTGACGAATAGACTGTATAGCTCTCGGTTTATTTTCGGACAGTAGATTATATCAATTTTGAAAAGTTTGAAAAGAAGCTATGATATCAGTGGGCACCCACAAGTACTTTGTAAAAAATAAAGAGGGTGCGAACGCCAACAAGAAAAATGGGCGTTTATTGAGAAATCAGACATCACCGGCTGAAGAGTTTTAGTTGAACTTAAAGGCGAAGCCAAGTTTAAGTTCTACTTCTCTCTCGTTTTAAATTCCTCGTCTATCTTCTAATTATGGATTTTTTTGCAATTACATAGCACACCCAAAAACTTTTATAAATCTACCTAAGCGATGAGAGTATTGATTTTCCCACTCGATTAAAATTGGTACCAGTGAAACCAGAAAACCAAATTACTTTTAGTTGTGAAATAAAAAAAACTTAAATCTACATTCCTTTATGTCAATGTTGTTTTAAAGATGTTTCTCCATGCTGCTTTTGAAAATTATACTGGAGAAAGATATAAACTTATTATACGTCTTATTATACGGAAGATTATATATTGTATATACTATGCGGAAATATATACATCGTATTATACGATTTACTACTTATAATATATTGAGTTTTACTATATAATTTTGACCTTGAAATTTTTAACTTGTTACATAAACTGAAAGTGACAATGTAAACGGGGATCTGCGATAAGAATATATACGACTTCTCCTTGCTCCAGCCATTTATTACAAATGTACGATCTTTCTTATTGTAAATTTTATTAAACGGCAAAGAAAATAAAAAAATAAAATAAAAAACAATATATATATTTTAAAAATCAGAAAATAATTTTTAATTTACACTTTTACAAGTCTCTGTTATAGGCTGACTAAGCTTCAGCTTGAGCTGAAGTTAAAGCTGTTCTTTAAAAATCAATCAGTTGCAAATAAAAGGAAAATTTTTGAACTATTTTGTAAATGTGCTTTATGGACTGCTCCTCTAAAACTCTTTAAAATGTAATTTTTTAAATTTTCACAATAAGTTTCTTCCTCGGAATAAATCAAGTGATAAAGTCATTGTTCACTCGTTGAATTAATTACTATAAGAAAAAACATTACAACACTATTTTTTCGTAAATGACCACGACGTATCTTTGACAACAGTATTTAATTGAAAATCTCGTCATTCTTCTAATACGATATTAAAGGAAACTGAAACATCGATGTATGTTTACAATTTTTTTAAAATACCGTAATAAAAATGTATTTATTATTAAAATAAATTTTTATTGTATTTATGTAGATGGAGTTTGTATTCTGGTTTCCGTCGTGTAACTACAATAATAGGTAATAACTAAAAAAATACATATAATAACTTTTTTTATTAATATGAAATTTATTTTTTTATGATTAATCAAGGATATGTTGGCTTTTTTAAACAAAAGCCAACATAACCTTGCGCACTATTTAAAACTATCTTACATTATAAATTCTTTTCAAAATACACTGATAATTTTTTCTCTAAAATATTGGAGTTTTTAATCAAATTTTTTTTGATTAAAAACTCCAATATTTTACTGTGCATAATTATTTACATAAAAATTTTTAGTACTTATAGTTTTTGATCAAAACACATTGTTTTTTGAAGAAAATGAAATGTATATAAAAAGTTTTTTTTATTGTTTTTTTTTTGATGTCCTTATTTATTTTATTTGTTTTTTAAGTAGTGACTGTTTAAGCTTAAAACTGGTAGAGGAAGCAACATATTTGGTCAAAGGTTATGTGCCAGTAAAGCCAGAATGTTTTTGACAAGCCCCATATACAAATTTTGATGAAAGTTATAGTTTAAAATTTATATAACTTAAAATTTTTTTTTGTAAAAATAAACTTTCCAATGAATTCAATTACATTTAAAGCCCAAAAAAAAAAATTAATTTTTAACAAATTAAAGCTTTCCTTAATGAGTTATCTGTGCTAATAAATATGCAAATCGAATCATTGTGTTGTGTCAATGATTGATTTGTGTTGCTTGCGCTACGATGGGTTGTTAGTGTCTAGTTGAATTTGTCAAAAATCATAGTTCCTAGAAACTTGAGTCGTGCTAGTTTTATAACAGTTTCTTTATGATATTATAAATCTACATTTTTTTTATATAATTCTATTTGATTACTAATACATTAAAAATTCATTGTAATCTTTTTAACTAATTAAAGTTCTTAAAATAATTATGTGATCAAATAAACTTATAAAATAATATTCTATTAATCAATCACTGATATTCAATCAATCATATCAATCAATCATATATATTCTGAAAAAAAATTATAATGGCTATTTACAAATAGTATTGAAATACTAATCTCAAATAAATACCTTAAAAAAATAGTTTATTTATATAATATTAATATTATTAATAATAATAATAATAATAATAATAATAATAATAATAATAATAATAATAATAATAATAATAATAATAATAATAATAATAATAATAATAATAACAATAATAATAATAACAATAATAATAATAATAATAATAATAATAATAATAATAATAATAATAATAATAATAATAATAATAATAAAGTAATTATAATAATTTAAATAAATCAGTATTACTTTTCATACAGTAATCGTTTTTACTTACAAAGTTACAGTTACAAACTGTAATAAACTGACAAAACTTAAAAACTAACGATGACATAAAAATGACTATTGCTAAAAAAATTATAAAGATTTAGTAAGTATATTAATATAATCATAGTTGTTATAATATAATAATCAAAATATATTGCAAATATTATGACCAAATAAATAAATACAATATAAACAGTAAAACACTGAGAAAATCAAAGCAAAACAAAAGTTACAACAAACATTACAAACAAAACAAAAAATTACCTTTGGCAAAAAAAACAACAAAAAAACAAACAAACTTAAGATTAAAAAAAAAAAAATATACGGGGTAGAATAGAACATATGTAATAAATGGCTAAATTGAAAATAAAAAAAAATAATATATAACTGTATAAAAAAAATTTATATATCATTAAAAATAAATAATAACTAAAAAAAAATAAATAAATGACTAACAAAAAATAATAAGTAAATCTATATATGCTAAAAAACTGGAGAAAAATAAATAAATAATAAAATAGATAATCCTGAGAAATATATGAAAGAAAACTAAAGAAATATATGAAAGAAAGCTAAAGAAATATATGAAAAAATAATAAAAATCTTAGTTTGCCGATCGTGGTTCCGATGTTTAAATAGTTTTTTTTTCTTTCTTTGCCATTCTTTTTATATATTTCATTCATTAACGTTTTTTTTATTATTTCTTTTTCTTTTTTTCTTTTAAAACGTTTATTTATTCTTCCTTTTTGTTGATTTTATTTTTCATTTAATTTATAAATGTTTTCATTTTCCTTTTACTTTTTTCCTTTCAAAAAGTTATTTTCAACCGTTTGAAAAAAGCGTCCGCCATTTGCGATGTTATTGCAAAGCTCCAATCTTTAGTTATCATATATCAGATATTGATTAGAAGTAATTTTTAAAAATTACTTATACTAGATATAATTAAGCAAATAAATTTGCTTGCAGCCTTTAAATTCTCATCAATTATAAATTTAAATAAATATAAAGTTTGTGTTTTGATTTATATTTACTAGAACACATTTTTTGCATAAATAAAGAACACTTATTGCATAAACTAAGAACTTTTCGACATTTAAAATAAGGACCTGTTTATAAAACCCATTTTTGTAACCTAAATGATTTATACCTTTAAAAGGTAACATCTTTATAACCTTTATAATCATCATTATTATTCAATATTTTTGTTAATTCCCTTTTGAGACCATTACATTGTATATTTTCTGGAAAATCTCGCACACATTTTTGATAGTTACTATGAAAATCTGAATCTTATGGTAAAAGCATCAAAAATGCAATAAAGATCTAATGGCCTTAACTGTATATTCATTAGAAAATGAATTATGTATGTTTCATGCTAGAAAATGAATGTTTATATCTTTGTAAGTTAGTTGCCCTTCTTCCCCCTTTGATAGGTGCCACCCCAAACCCCCTCCCCCTCACCTTAGTGAGTGGATGGGGGGGGGGGGGTCCAGACCATATAAACACCACTGATTACCTATTACAAAATAGAATTTAAAGAAATAATGGTTTCATTTTGAAACTAATTTAGATGTTTAGGTATTAAGTACTTAAATATCTAAATTAATTTAGAGACCTTTATTTGAACCATAATGAAGGTCTCTAAAAAGTTACTGTCCCCTTTATTTGTGCCCCTATCTACTATAAAGACCAGATCAAGGAGAGGACAACCAACCATATCTTTCCTTTTATTAAGAAATGACTTATAATTAGTTGCACCCTTTACATAGGCCAGTTGGCAGATTAGAAAGACACTGGTTTCTAGTAACACATACAACCGTTGATGATTGAAAAATAGGGTAATTTAAAAATGCTGGCATTTTTGGTGTGGATTTGACAAGTTTATAATGTTTTCATTTTCAGATAGTTAGGTCTAATGGTCTTAAATGCTGTTAATCTTAGATCAAAACAAAGTGTTAGAAAAATTTACAAGCATCTCAAAAGGGCTGAAAATTGGACTTTTTAGGCAAGTGGACATTTTGCTTTTAGATATATTTAAGTTCTAAACTGCAACAAGCTGCCTATATTTTGCCTGTGTATTGCAGACAGTAGTAGCTAATCAGAAAAGTTATCTGTAAAGACTTGTGGATGAACAGAAAAATGCTACAGTTAGTTTCAGTTTGGCATATTTTAGCAATTTTATTATTTTTTCCAAATTTGAGGAGATCAGAATTTTTCTCTAATTTAACACAAGTTAATTAAAACCACCTTTTTAAAGAGAGAACTATTCAGAAAATAGTTCTAAAAAAAAAGAGACACTTGTTGAAAGTGAGAAAAAGGTTATACAGCTCTAAAGTAGTCTGTTTTGACCATTTGTAAATCGAAGGGGGCCACTGTGTCCTGTTTGGCTATAAATTCTGAACCGTTGTACTTGGAAGTCTAAAATTTCAAATTTAACCTATCTACATGATGTACATAACAATATGTAAAAACCAGAAAAATCAGAGATGATACCCCACAAAGTTTTCTTTGAATTGGTTGAAATATGATGACTTGACCCCAATATCAAATATTTTAAAATATTTTATATTAAATTTAATTATTTAATTTAAAAAAAAAATAAACATTCTCTTCTAGTAATAATAAAAAAGTTGTTAAATAACATTTAACTTATTTTGCGGTAAGTAATATTATTGCAGTAATTTAAAAAAGTTAATTTCTTTAATAAAATAAAAAATAAAGAGAAGTTTATGATGTCAAATATCGCGTTAAGTTAATGCCTTAAGCATTTTTTATTAAAACAAGACCTGTATGTAAGAATATATATATATATATATATATATATATATATATATATATATATATATTATATATATATATATATATATATGAATATATACATACATATATATATTTATATATATATAGAACCCTTATATGTTGTCTGAAAGTTTTTTCCATATTTTGTTGACAAAAAGTAAAAATTAAAATGCAAGACCGGAATTTTTTTTTTTTAATAATGATAGACTGCCTGCCCCAACCAAACCCTCAGTCGATGTAGCAGCACTCCCTTGCAAGTCAGGCTATTTGTCAGTTGATGTAGCAGCACTCCCTTGCGTGTCAGGCTATAAGATAGTCGATGTAGCAACACTCCGCGCATGATTTACAGTAAAAAAAATAAAAATAAAAACATTTTATTAAAAAAAATAAAAATTAAAACATTTTTTTAAAAAAAATAAAAATAAAAACATTGTTTATATTGTTAAAAACATTCAGAATGTTTTTAAAAACATTCTGGTCAATTAAATTTGCGTTTTTGTGGTTTTTTCATATAACAATTAATTTGTAATTAAATTAATGGTTTTGACTTTCGTCCAACACGAAAATGTTGGATGAAAGTAAAAATTAATTAAAAGTGACGTATGTGTTGGCGTAAGAATCACTTTTTTCCTTCCGCTCTTCCCAAAGAAAAAAAACTATATATCTCTCTCTCTCTCTCTCTCTCTCTCTCTCTCTCTCTCTCTCTCTCTCTCTCTATAAATATATATATATATATATATATATATATATATATATATATATATATATCCAAGTTAACAGGATTTGTCAGTTAAAATTAGAAAGCAGTTTTATGTTTTGTATATATATATATATATATATATATATATATATATATATATATATATATATGTATATATATATATATATATCCAAGTTAACAGGATTTGTCAGTTTAAATTAGAAAGCAGTTTTCTGTTTTGTACAAATAATGAATTGAAAGTTATGAAGTCATTCCTGCTAACAGATATAATGGAATGTTTACTATTTTGAAAATATGTTCGTCCAAATGAGAATAGAAATGTAAAATCAACAAATTAAAACTTGATAATATTTTGAAAAATCAAAAGTTTTAATTCACAAGATTTTGTATAAACATAAGATTCCTTTGCTTTATTGTTTTTAAAATGTCACACAACTTTTGTAAATAAAAAAAATATTCTATTTTGATTTTTAACTCTTATTTTTCTTAAATTAAGTTAAAAGCGTTTCTGTTGTTTAGAACGTCTGCAATCAAACATGTTAATTTAACTCTAAAAGAAAACAAAGTTATGTTGTCAACTTTTAATAAATGGCGACATTTCATTGTTTTTTAATTAATATCAAAGAACATATTTTTCTGTAGATAGACAAATGCATTAGCTAGTAAACCAAACCAGTTTTGTCTGATTTCATGGACTTCACAGTAAAAAAATTGAAACATAAAGTTGTCCACCTTTCTCTTGTACGCAATGGTACACTTTTAAGTGCCCCCCCCCCTTCATAACTGCGTAGGTAGTTTATGGGTGGCCCCATTGGGAACCAATTTCCAACTCTGAATATTGCTCTCAAAGACTTGATGCTGAGCGCGCATAATTGTGCTCGTTAATAACATGTTTCTGTTTTACAAGTGTGAAATATCGCATTGGGCGATTTTATTCATCACATGCACTATATATATATATATATATATATATATATATATATATATATATATATATATATATATAAATATATATATATATATATATATATATATATATACACATATATATATATATATATATATATATATATATATATACATATATATATATATATATATATATATATATATATATATATATATATATATATATATATATATATATATATACATATATATATCTATATCTATATATATATATGTATATATAGATGAAAGATGCCTTAGACAGAAAACCAGAGATTTCTCTTTGAACTTTAGCGAATAAATTTGAGACAAGTGCTTCCACTATACAAAGAGTGAAGAGAAATTGTGGCTATATTTCTTATAAAAAGAAAAAAATTCCTCGTCTTAAAGAAAGGTAAGAAAATGTTGCAATTCGTTGTTCAAAGCTACTCTATAAAGAATTATGTGCCAAAAAATCTTGTTTGATTATTGACGATGAAACTTATTGTGCTGCATATTTCCGATCTCTTCCAGGACACCAATATTATTCAACAGTTAATGGCAAGAAACTGAATTCCAATTGTAAGCAATTTGTGAATGTGGTGAAAGAAGCTCTTGTTTTGTGATTATGGGAATAAATAGCACCAAATAAACATAAAAGAATGGCTCAAGAAACGTTTTTTGCCGTTTTTAAGAACACACGGGTAACCTGTTATTTTGGCCCAATTTAGCATCATGTCACTACTCTGGGACAGCTTTAAACTGGCTCAGAGAACATAAAGTAGATTTCGTTGAAAAACACTGCAATCCACCAAATTGTCCTGAACTACGTCCTATCAAAAGATATTGGGCTCTTGTCAAAAGAAAACTAAGGTTCAATGTAAAAAAAGCCAAAAACATTAAAGACTTCAAAAATAAATGGATTAAAGCTACCAAGAAAGTCCAACCGAATACTGTGCAAGAGCTGATGTTGAGCGTAAAATGCAAAGTGCATGTGTTCTCACGTACAAAACTTCACAAACTTTCTTAAGTAAAATTCAAGAATATTAATATATGTTTTTACAAAATATATATAACATTCAATATCGAAATACAATAGTTAAATAAATATCCTTTAAAATGTCCATGCAAATTTTTTCTTGCACATGTATTATATATATATATATATGTATATATATATATATGTGTATATATATATATATATATGTATATATATATATATACATATATATATATATATACATATATATATATATATATACATATATATATATATATATATATATATATATATATATATATATATATATATATATATATATATATATATATATATATATATATATATATATATATATATATATATATAGATAGATAGATAGATAGATAGATAGATAGATAAATAGATAGATAGATAGATAGATATAGGCTTGGACAGGAATGGCGTGCAATTGTATGCTGTAACTTACCATGCTTACGTGTTATTTTCTTTACAGTTTGACCATGGCTGTTTTAGTGTTTTAACAATTTAAATGCAATAAAATAACTGTTACTTTATGAATAACACTTAATTGTTGATCTTTTTTATTTTACGCAAAGGCAAAATAAAAAAGATCAACAATAAAAAAGATCAACAATTAAATGCTATTTATATTTATTTTTGTATAAAGTAACAAAAAATGTTATGTATAAATTTTTTTTATGTAGGCATGTATTTTTTATAAGTTTAAATGTTTGAAACTATTTTTTCATGTCTTTCTAAAAACTTTTAAACAACTATTTTTTGAAAGATTTTTTTTTTTATGTTACTTTAAAATATGAATTAGTTCAAAACATTTTGCAACTAGTTGCTAAGAACGAGTGTGGAAATATTCTATATAAGTTATATAAGAATATATAGTAACTTTTTTTACTTGCGTTTTGTTGATTAATGTAAAAGTTTTGAAGTATTTTGTAATGTTTTTATCTTACAATTTTTTAATTTTTTTTAATTTTCATTATTTAATTTTTAAAAGATTTTTTTTTACTTTCAGTTACGATAGACATGAATAAGTTCAAACTATTTTAATTATTTTTTAAATAAGTTCATTACTATTTTATAAACACTATGTTATTTTTTAAACAAGTTTTTTTGCAACTTTTTTGAAAAAATAAATGTTTAAGCAATTTAAAAATAATATATGTAACAGTTTTAAATAATTTGTGAAAGGATTTTTTTTTTAATTTTCTTCCTAATTAAATTTAGTTCAGCATTTCATTTTTCAGCACATTTTTGAAATGTTTATAGCATCAAAACATCTAAACATTCGTGGTCAAGTTGTCAAACCTTCAGTACATACGCCGACTATCTTATAGCAAGCTGCCACAAAGGAGTGCTACTATATAAACTGAGGGTTTGGCATTTCCTTTTTTTTTCTGAAAAAGCTTTATGCTATAAAGATAAGCAAAAATAGTAAGCAAAAGCTTGTATATATATATATATATATATATATTTTTTCATTTTATTTAGGTGCCCTTAGAAGTCCTTACGGTCTTATCACAGAGCACCGCGGATGAGCATTTAATTGAAAGTTCATGCCTCCTTCCTAACTGATGTCGCAAAAATTTGCCCAGAGGTGGGGTTTGAACCACAGATCCTTTGTTTCTGAGGCAAGTGTGCTACCACTGTGCCACGGCTTCTTATATAAACAAACTCCCCATTTAAAAAGTATTGAGAAAGTATTTGTTGATCATTAACAAATGTCTTTATTTAAAGCAAACAAAAAAAAAATTTTGTATAAAAAATTACAAAATGTTTTGTTATGAATAAATTTTAAATAAAACAATTATAATATAAATTTTTTTAAATTGCTTAGTTTCATTTGCTTTAAATAAAGACTTTTATTAATGATCAATAAATAGTTTCTCAATACTTTTTAAATGTGACAACGCTGGTTTTTCCACTGAGGTCTTCATATATTTACATATATATACATATATATACATATATATACATATATATACATATATATACATATATATATATATATGTATATATATATATATATATATATATATATATATATATATATATATATATATATATATATATATATATATATATATATATATCAGGGCTTGAAGTAAACCAAAAATATCTAATTGCGAAAAAAAAAACAACCTCTGGCACCACTTTGCGGTAGGGGGGCGGGTTATTACATATTATTTTAAAAGTGTATTGAATTGTTATTGTAAAAAACTAAAACAACAATAAAACAACTTCATGACATTGTTTTATTGCTGTTTTATACAGTTAATAACTTTAATATGATTAATTGTGTTTAAAATAAAGTATATCAATAAAATTGTTCTAATTAATAAATTAAAACATTATTGTCATAAAACCTTAAGCTTCATACTTGCATTAAAACATACCTATAGACTGTAAGAGTCTACAATCTATAGACCAAACAAGTAAAATCAAAGCAAAAAAACATTAGATACCACATTTTTTATAATTTATTGTTTCTTGATCTAGCATACTATTAAAAACTTAAGTATAATTATTTTTTTTATTTAAATGATTTTTAAGTTGATGTTTTCATTCAATTTTTTCATTCAAATTGTTTTGCAATAAAAAGTGAAAGAAAAAAGTTTGGTCTAATAAATCTAAATATATTTTCTTAAGTTTAAGTGTATGCTCAAATTATTTTTTTTAGAGAGAAATTTCTTTGAACTTTTTTTGATTTATGTTTTTTATAACTTATTTTTTTGTTTAACATTTGCAATAATCACTGGCTTAACGTTTGCAATAGAATCTTTCTACTTTTAAAACTATTTTCAGTTTTTCCAGGAGACTTGTGCGGCTTTTCATCTTGTATCTCCACGCATAACTTTTTTATTTCTTTGGAAAAAACTAAATTTCAAAAACAAAGAAAGAAAAAGTAAGAAATTAAAATAAATTAAAAAAATAAATAAATAAATAAAAATAATCATATTTTTAATAATTTGTGTAATTTTTTTTTTTGTTTCTTTAGGTTGGTTGCTATTTTAAGCAACAAAATTGGCTAAGGCAAAGCAAAAAAACAAAACAGTTTTAAGTCAACATTGAAAATAATGATTTTCCTATATTTAATTTGTTTTTTTAAAGGGGAAAGCGAAAATATGAACTGCTATCTGTTTGTAAAATATATTTGTTTAATTTTAATGTAACAAATATATAATGTTACATTTTAGCAATATATACTTGTTACATTAAATTATTGTGCATATGAGCGTATGTTATTATACACTTGTGTTGGTTTGTTCATCTATGCACTTTTTCAATATATAGTTATATTTATTTGTTCAATATTATAGGCTTGTTTAACTTATTTAGATAAGACATTTACTTCATAAACGGAATGTCTGTAGTTTAAATCCCACCACTATCCAATTTTTTATTGTTTTTCTTTTAAATACCTTTTCTAATATATTTGCTTTGTAACCATTTATCATTTCTTTTTTCCATATAAGGTTACTTTCTATATATATATATATATATATATATATATATATATATATATATATATATATATATATATATATATATATATATATATATATATATATATATATATATATATATATATATATATATATATATATATATATATATATATATATATATATATATATATATATATATATATATATATATATATATACATATGTTTGTGTGCCACAAAATTTGAAATCAATTTTTGAAAGCTTTTTTCTCAACCAATTTTGCTCAAATTTTGCACACTTAATCATTTTCGATGACAATACAAGGAAATGGAAAAATTTGACCAAAAAAAGTTAATTAAGTTAACAAAAGTTTAATTTGTATTTTCCCATACATTTTATTTATTTGATATGAATTGTGTATTACGTCACAAAAATCATTGATTTGCAAATTATTTGCAGTTTCAAAGACATTAAAGCGCAGCGATTCAAAACCTATTGTTTTTTAAGTCTTAAGTTATTAAGTTAAAAAACAAAAATTTAGTAAAAACAGTAATTTTTAAATTAAAAAAAAAAAAAAACAGTAATTTTTCCTTCTACAAAAGATAACAAAAAAAGAATTTCTAGGCCCAATAGAATTCTGCTTGCATAAAGCATGGATTTGAAAAAAGATTTTTTTTTTGATTTACTAGTTGTATATAAAATTTTTTTCTGTTGTACATCTTTGAATGATACATTTCTCTTCACATTCAGACTTCTTATCTCATTTAAGCCTCTTAGTGTATTTTCTAAGTGAACACACAAATATACATAGTTTTTTAGCTTCAACTATGCCATGCTGTCTACACATTTTTCACATTAATTGTTTCATATTACCTTTCTATTTCTGTATGTTTTTTATCCCCAATCTTTTATCGCTTTGTAATTTTGGATACCTGTTTCTTTATAACATTCAGCTCAGTGCACTTAGTTCTACCTGCCCCTTGCCTATTGTTCTACTTGGTTATTGGTGAAATATACAAAAACAATTATTAATAATAAATTTTTGCTTGTATTTTGTGCTTTTATGTTAGACAACTATCCAACACCTTTTAATAGTTTTTAACTAATTTTTACTCATACATAATCTGTTTATGTTCCACTAAAGTAACTAGTTTTCGAGTCTTGTTGCGAATGATAAATGGTAATGTAACAAGTACATGCATTTGTCTAAAAAAAATTTGCACAAGTTATCTAAATAAAAAAACTTATGCATTGACAAAAAACCGTACGGGTCTCCTGGGAAGACTTGAAAAACTGTAAGTTTTTTTGCTGAAGTCTTAAGAAAAAAACTTACATTTTTTGGCAAAAACTATAAGCTATTTGCTGTAGAAAATGTTTTAGCGAGATTATAAAAAGAAGATTAGGCAAAAAGTTTGCTAAAACTTTGTATAATCTTTTATTTAATGCAGATCTTACAATTTGATCTGCATTAAATAAAAGATTATACAAAGTAATCTTATCATAACCTCTAATTATATAGCCTAACGAAATAATGCAACATAAAACAGTTAATAGCTTTCTGAATGGGTACAAGTTTATCCAATTTCGAGCTTTGAAGGCATGGTTTTGAACAGAAATTTTGCTTCTTGCAAATTTCCTTTAATGAAACTACATCGTTTTGCTCTAAAGGAATTTATACATTATAACATATGACATCATAAATAAGAAACTTAAAGAAGTTTGAAATGCTAAATGCAAAATCCTTACTCCATTCATTGACTTAGTTATAAATTTTTTTCAAGGTGCACAATTAGTTTCCAGACTTTTATTCCTAGATCTAGATCAGATTAGGTGGGTTGACCATTCAGTTCCACACTACTCTAGGCATTACTTAACTTTTTTTATGTTAGAGTCATTTAAATCCACACCTTGTTCCAAGATTAGATTAGGCAAAATTTATTTTGCATAATGCATTAAAAAGCCATTTTAAATAATCATAGTTTCACACTCTCGCACTTGTCTTGGTTAAGTTACCTCGTCAGCAACTCCATAACTAAGAATAATAAAAATTGCCAGATGGAATTTTGAAATGTAAAGTAAATTACATCTTAATACTAGTATAATATTTCTCCTTAGGCAGCTGCCTAATATGCTGTACCCTTGATCTGCCTCTGATATATATATATATATATATATATATATATATATATATATATATATATATATATATATATATATATATATATATATATATATATATATATATATATATATATATATATATATATATATATATATATATATATACATATATATATATGGTTTTATCTAAGTTTTCATTAACTTATTCAATTGGTTTTAAAATATTCTTATTTATTTGGTTTTTTATTTTTGTTGTTGTTGTTGATAAATCAAAATTTATTTTGCTTTCTTAGGTAGAGGGTGTTTATTTAATATCTTTACGACATCTGGAATGAACATATACTTTTTTGTGCTGGTGTTAAAGCCAGCTAAATAATATGGATCTTTATATAAAAACTCTTACTGGTACAGTTTTTGAATTGCGTGTAAACCCATTTGAAACTATTTTGAGCATCAAGGCAAAATTGCAGAACTTAGAAGGTATGTTTTATAGATTTTTTGAAATGAAAAAATGATAGTTGGTAAAAATATTGTAATATTTTTATTAACTAACCAATTTAAATAAGATTTATGAAACTAATACATTTTATTTTGCTCTATGTCAGCTGACTGACATAAAAGGTTCATAATGAGCAAATTTTAAAAATAATTACAAAACTAAAATTATTGCGCTAAATATTTAAAAAAACCATACAAATGATAGTAAACTATTATAAAATGTAATCATAGAATATTAAAGTTTTTTGTATTACTTATTTGTTTAAGTAATAACCAAGTTTAATAAAACTATTTAATTATTTTTTGACTTATTCTTTTTCTAATTTACTCAAATATTTTGATAAAATGTTAATAATAGAAATGTGAAATCCAAAAAAAGATTGATTTGTGAATCACTAAGTCTCTAATTGTTTCTAAAGATGTTGTGATGAACTCATAAAATGAAGATTATATATATATCTCTCTCTCTCTATATATATATATATATATATATATATATATATATATATATCTCTATCTCTCTCTCTCTCTCTCTCTCTCTCTCTCTCTTATATATATATATATATATATATATATATATATATATATATATATATATATATATATATATATATATCTATATATATCTATATATATATATATATATATATATATATATATATATATATATATATATATATATATATATATATATATATATATGTATATATGTATATAAATATATATACATGTGGGGCAGAATATGGTGCAAGAGAAACAGTCGACTCTCGTCCATCTGAATAACGACTATTAACATATGTTGGATTTACATCCACTAGTTTGACTTTATTAACAAGATTATCATTTTTGTTTGTGCAAATTGTCTAAGAAAGAAAATGGGACCAGGAGTTAACCAAGAGGGTAAAGATGTTCCACAAGATGAGTGCCAAGGAAAACTGAATAATTTTTCATAAGGTGTACAACTAGTTGCAGTTGATAGCAGCAAATGGAATTAGCGAAGGGCAACAGATAGAAAACTTCCCAATTTCTCGCTAAACAATAATTAAGTGCTAAATAAGTGGTTCCAATATTTAAAAACTTTAGGAAACACTCTGTCCTCTTCAACTATTCTAGGATTATTCTTCTATCTAGTATTAGTTTTATCATATAAAATTATTAAATCATATCTTTCTAATCACAATATAAAAGTTATTCTTAAAGGTCTACACATTTATAACTTTACACCAAATAACCCTTTTAAGGAGTAACCCAGGGTTCTATCTTTGCTCCAGTATTGTTTCTTATCTACATTAATAATCTTCCTGACAGTTTTACATATAAAGAGCTCTGTTTGCTGACAACTCAACTTTATACTCTTGTCGAAAAGTCTTTACTTTTTGATTTCTTAGAACAAGCAGCCAATCTGATATCTCTTTTGTAATAGCTTGAGGCAGGCAGTGGCTTGTGGATTTTTACTCCAATAAAACTTTGTTGTTTACTGCAAACAACTATCACAATATTGTTGGTATCCCTATATTGACAAATAATAACCCTCTCACTCAGACAAAGTCCAACAGCACGTTGTAAATGTAGCTGGACCTGCTTTATTTACCCAACTTGAGCCACTCTTCTATCATTATAAGATTGCATCTCTCCTTTTTTTTCTTTTCTACAAATGCTGGCTGCTCAAACGAACTATCATATTTTAAACTATCATATATTAAAATAAAAATAAATGTATACAAGAGCTATCGCTGTTTATGACTCTAAAGATTTTTAGACTTAGGCGGTCGTTGAAGATGTAATAATATTTTATTTTACATTGAAACTAGTAAATAATACAGTTTAGTAGTTTTCAAGTTTAGTGCATCAACTCCTTTTATAAATAAACATGAAATTTCTTTCTGGAATATAATTATTACATCAGTTAATCTCATCTTTAATTTATAACATAAGAACTTTTGTCCTATTTTTAATGGAGGTTACACTTCAATTTTGCCCCTTCTACAAAGATTCATCATGTTTAAACTTTTGAAAAGTACTAAGATTTTTAATTTTGAATATCACATGTTAAATTCTGAAAAGAAATTTGTGGTAATTGAACCACAGAAAGTTTTACATTTTTTGAGAAATGGCTGTTAGACATAAAAAATTAGTTATTTTGTCTTTTTACTTTGATGCTTTTTACCTAAATTGAATATTTATAAACAATAAAAGTCAACACATATTTAAATCAGTAGAATAGTTTTAGATGGAATTATGTGAACTCCATAAAGCTATACATTTTCTAAAAGATATCTTTTTTAAAAAGATAATCATATATCTTTTTAAAAAAACTATATATCAATAACTTTTGGCACAAATATCTTGTGATTTTTTTTTGTTGCTAATTGTACTTTTGAGAATCCCATACTTTAAATAGTAGGTATGTCTATTGATACACTTTTTTATACCCTTTTAAGAAGTTAAAATGTTATAACTTTAAAAAACAAACATAACTTAGGAATTTTTTCTTTAAGTTGCATGTACATACTTTTATATTTAACCTCTATCTCTCACCCACATACATTTAAGTACACTGTTTGCAGAACTGCCATTCCCTTTTGAGTGCACAAACCTTACTGACTACCCCTGAAACAAAAATTTGTTAATCTTTGCTAAGTTAAAGCCAAACCTAACCTTATTATTTAAAACATAATGCAAGCAGTTTTGATTAATGGCTGAACTCTGGCATGATTTTTATGAAAGTGAAATGAAGGCTTTCCTTGGAATGACTATTGCAATGACAATGGTTAGTCTGCCAGAGTTACATGACTATTGGCGTCAAGATGGAATTTTCAATGCCTTGTTTTGCTAAAATAATGAGCCGGGATCAGTTTTGCCAAATTTTGCAGTATCTTTATCTCGTTGATAACAATGCACTTCAAATCAGAGTTGTTAACAAGGCCAAAAGTAGCAAGGTCAAGGCCACATATTACAAGGCTAAGACCAAGGTCAAAAGTTACAGAGCCAAGAACAAGGCTGATGCCAAGATTTTTAAGGTCAAGGCCAAGAGTAAGAGTTTTAAGGCCAAGGCCTATGCAAACATTTTCAAGAACAAAGACTTAAATTTTTGCCTTACGTTAAAGCCAGTTGTTAACAAAACTGTAGTTAACAGTTGCTGTGACAATAAAACCACATGTTGTAAAAATAAACCAAGATTATGCACAGAATTCAACAAAGTCAATAAAAAAATGTACTTGTATATATATATATATATATATATATATATATATATATATATATATATATATATATATATATATATATATATATATATATATATATATATATATATATATATATATATATATATGAAAGCCAAAAACAAAAATAAATAAAGATAAAGAATGAAAACTTTTAATTCTTTAATTTTGTGTATTTTTTTTGAAGTCCAAGGACAAGACAAACAGTTTCAAGGCCTAGGCCTTAATTTTTGGCCTTAAGACAAGGTTGAGGCCAAGGCCAACAAGGACTAACAACTCTGCTTTAAATGGATGAATTTTCTTCAAAACTTTGGAAGTTGGGTCAATTAATTGAGGTGTTGAATGATAAATTCAAAACCACATACTATCCTTCCAGACAACTTTCTGCTGACAAACTAATGAAAGGTACTAAGAGTCGAATAAGTTTTATCCAATATATGCAAAAAAAGCCAAAGAAATTTGGCATTAAAGTTTGGGTTCTGTATGAAACAGTAATAAGGTATTGCTTGCAGTTTCAGATATATACAGTAAAATAAGACACTAGTCAAGAGTATGGCCTAGGGCATAGAGTTGTGTTTTGACAACCCTATCTTGATAAAAGTTTTCATGTATATTTTAATAATTTCTTCACAAGCTACAAACTGATATACAGTTTACTTCAACAACAAACATATGCATGTGGAGCAATTCGTGCAGAATGTGGAAAGTTCTCAAAGGAATTTACTGCAACAATCCAGAAGAGTGAAATAATTTTCCTGGAATCTAACAACATTGATGTTGTCCATTGGAAGGACAAGCAGGATGTTTATGCTATGTCGTCCATTCAAGGCACCTCTTTGCAAGTTATTAACCGTTGTGGAAATCAAGGGCCCGTTGAGAAACCTGACATAATATGCCACTATAATTTATTTATGAATAGAGTCATTAGATGTGAACAACTTCTTTCCTATTACTCTGTTGGTTGGAAATCAATTAAGTGGTGGAAGAGTTTTTTTAAACTTCTAGAATTGTGTGTTGTGAACATTAAAGTGATTTACTTCAACAGTCACCCAGATAAAAAGGCAAACTTAAGTTGTCGTAAAGCTTTTTGAGTTGAGCTTGTATATCTACTGGTTTAAGATTATTTCAATGGTTTGGAAGGGAATCGACCATAAAGGGGTAGAAAACCCATTTCTAATAATATCAGAATGAAAAGAAAATATTTTTCTGTAAGCCTTTGCCCTCAGCGACAAAGATGCGGTGTGTGTAGTTACCAAAAAAGTTGTTCTGTGAAATTGAAAGATACAAAAACTTCAAATTTTTGTGAAAAATGCAATAAGTTTATTTACAAGAACAGTTTTGAAATTTTTTATGCAAAAAGTTATATATAGAATGTTCTTTACTTATATTGACTTTTTTTTTTAGTTTTATAATTAGTTTATATTGGTTTATAATGTCTGATATCTTAACGATTTTTAGGTGATTGAGTACTCTATTTGTATTTATTTTTGCTTGCAGAATGCACTTTTGAAAGTTTTAAGTCTTGATTAGCATTTCTTTTAACTTTAAATTGTTCCAAAGTTTGATTTTTGTTTAAAATTATTTTTTCTCAAAAGTCATGTGATATTTATATCCGCCATCATTATTAATTTAATTTTTTTAAAGATGTATAATGTCTATCTATTTATCTTTTAAAAAATATATAGTTTTTGGGTGCAAATATGATGCCTTCTGTATCATAAAACTCTATTTTTTGGTATTATATTTAGTTTGATTTTTTAGTGAATTTCTGAAAAATGTGGTCCTGGCTAATTTGTTGATATATTTTGATATCTTAAAGATTTTTAAGTTTTTGCCCACTCTATTTGTATCTATTTTCCTTACAGAATGTACCTCTGCTAGTATTTTTTTTTAACTTTTGCAAAGCAATTAAGTCAGACTTTTAAATTTCTGAAATAAAATTAAAAAAAATTGCAAAAGTCACGTGATCTTTGTGTCCACTGTAATTGGTATTTCTTCTTTTTTTTCTTCTTCAAAGAAACACCTTACCTATTTACTTATCTTTCAGAAAATATATAGTTATGGGGTGTAAATTTAATGCCTTCTATCCCAATTATATCATTTTCAGTGTGCTTAATTTTTACTATTTACAAATATTAAATATAGGTGCGAAAGAGTTAAAGTACTATTAAGTTTAAACTTTTGATTTAATAATTTAAATAGGATACGTAATGAATCCAAACATACTTTTGTATGACTCCAATCATAAGTTTGTTGGTATATTTCATAGAAAATGATAAAAATAAGATATAAATCCACAAGGTCTCATTTTTTTTTTTTTTTGTTATTTTTTTTTTTGTTATTTTTTTTTTTTGTTATTTTTTTTTGTTGTTATTTCACCTTCTCAAGGCCCAAAGGCCACTACAGATGAGGAGGCTACTTAATTGTGGTTATAACCCTCTCTCAACTCTATAACTCCGAAACACGAACCTCGACGAACAAGGCCGCTGCGCGGATGAACAAGTTGAGCGCGGTACTACCAGGGATGAGGTGGGGATCGAACTCGGAACCTCTCGCTTATGAAGCGAGCCCACTACCACTACACCACTACCGCATATTATTCATTAAACTGATAATGTGAGTTTGATGACCATGTTTCAAAAAATTTATCTTTAGATGCCTTAAAAAATTATAAAATACATATAAAGTTTGTAAGGTAGTGTCACAAAGCTGGTTTAACGCTATGATGTTGGCTAAAGGTTTGGGCTCGGGCAGGTACTATCTAGACATAAGAGACATTTATTACAGCAAGTAAAGTTTTTATTTTTTTCATTATTCCTTTTTTTTGTTTTTGTTTGGAAAACTGTGAGTTTAAATCATTTTAGATTTCTAGTTATGCAACATTGTGACAGTGTACACCTAAATCCGCTAAAGTGTGTCTTTTACTTTTAAAATTTGCAGTTTCTCTGTAAAAGATGATGAAATTAGAAATATTTTTATATTGTCACTGCCTAAAATATTAGTAGTAAGCACAAAGTTGCATAAAAATATCAAAATTATAATATAAAAGTACCCTTTTTTGCAATATCAGCAAGTAGTAGTGGTGAATTAACCACTACTACTAATCTATATTTAACATCATTTCAACAAGATTATGTTTTACTGCAATACAAATATTAAATGCAAGGAATAATAATTTTTAAAATTTGATTTTTTGAGTCTATTTCCCTTCACCTTGCAATTTTTATTTCAAGAGTTACTAAAAATTGATAGGATTTGACATTTCTGGTTAAATTATTGGATTATTTTTAGGTATACCTATTTCCCAGCAGCATCTTGTTTGGAATGCTGAAGAGTTGGAAGATGAATTTTGTCTTTTTGATTACAAGTATATCTCCAATTTTGTATTCATTTTTTCTTGTTTACATTCTTTACTGAGTACTTTAGCTTTTAAATCTTTAAACAAACAGTATTTCAAGTGGTTCAAGTCTGCAGTTAGTGCTTGCGATGAGGGGAGGACCTATAAATATGCGAAAATGTAAGTTGCATGTTATATCTTAGTTACAAAAGCAATTCGTAAGAGATTCTTTATTTACAATATTTATAATAATATTTTTTTTTAGTGTCTGTTGAAGAACCTTTTATTAAAGAAATTGAAGAAGTTATAGAGAGCAAGAAGTATGTTTTATTAGTAAAATTAAACTGGCATAAAACAACAGGTGATTTTACAATGATGTTTTATTTAGAGATGAAGTATGGAATCAAATAATGAATGATGATCATCAGTTCACACTTGTTGTTTTCAGGTTTTAAAATTGTGCTTTATGCAAAAAAAATAATTTTTTGTTGACAAATTGATTCTAAACATCGTATTAAATATTGCACTAAATCATTATCATTATTCCTAATATTATTTTTCAGTATTTTGTAATATTTTTTTAGAGATGGAGAAAAGTTAAATTTTTTCAGAGTTTATGATTATTCAGATGGTAGCAACCCTTCACATAGTGAATCTTTAAGGTATTTACTTCTTTTGCAGAGTTATGAATAAATGTGAAGACAAAAAAATAATGTTTACTAAAATTAGGAGAATTGTTTTTAGTTTTATTTTAAGCTTTTTTTAGGATGGTAAAAAACATGTTTTTTTAAAAATTATATGCTAAGTGGCAGTTTTATACATCTGTGCATTCTGGTTTGGAAACATATTGCAGTTTGGTGGAGAATTGCTTAAAAGTATGACAAAATTTTTGTTGTGAACCTTTATGCATCTAAGAAGATACATTACTCAAGATTTTTGAATAAAATCAGAAAATAGAGATTGAAATTGATTATTTTATGAAACAGAGATTGAAGTTGTCAGTTTTACTTAGATTTTATATATATATATATATTTATGTATATATATGTATATATATATATATATATATATATATCAGGGATGCGGAGTCCCAAAATGGACTTGAAAGGACCGATTTGAAAGTCACAAAAAGATTACTTCATCCTAGTTTTTGGTATCCAGGAGCTCTAAAAATATAAATAAGTATATGGACTACTGATAGGAAAAAAATTAAAACTTTTAGATTAGAGGAACAATCATTTTTTGAACCCGGAGTCCGTAGGTATAATGGCGGCAAGGACTCCGGGCTTAAAAACAATAAGTTTCAAGTCATTAAATCTTATGAATTTTTTTCTTATAGCAGATCATAAGTCAATGAGTTAAAGTGTAAAATCCTTGAAGCATGGTCCGAGTTGGATCAAACTACACTTCAATGACTAGTGGAGTCAATGAAAGGCAGAATTTTTGAGGTGATCCAGTGAAATGGAGGACATACGCATTACTAATTTCCATCTTTTAATGTCAAAAATATGACTGCGTCTATAGATATATTCCAAATAAAAAATGTACTTTTGTATATCAAACATACTCTCATGTTAATAAAGACACAGAAAAAATTTTTTTGTGATTTTTATTAGCCCACAACACAACAATTATTTTGATAATAACTTGCATGCATATCAGTTGACAATTCATAGAAAAAAATTAAGACAAAGAGAAAAAAATTGATGCATCTAAACGAATATGCCTCAGTGTATATATATATATATATATATATATATATATATATATATATATATATATATATATATATATATATATATATATATATATATATATATATATAGATAGATAGATAGATAGATAGATAGATAGATTGTTGCATTCGGGAGTACGGAAGGAAAAAAATGATTCTTATGCCAACAAATACGTCACTTTTAATTACTTTTGACTTTCGTCCAACATTTGGGTGTTGTCAGAAAGTTAAAACCATTAATTTAATTACAAATTAATTGTTTTTTAAAAAAACCCTAAAAATGCAAATTTAATTGACCAGAATGTTTTTAAAAACATTCTGAATGTTTTTAATAATAAACAATGTTTTTATTTTTATTTTTTTTTAATAAAATGTTTTTATTATTATTTTTTTTACTGTCAATCATGCACGGAGTGTTGCTTCATCGACTGACAAATAGCCTGACTCACAACGGAGTGTTGCTACATCGACTATCTTATAGCCTGACTCGCAAAGGAGTGCTGCTACATCGACTGAGGGTTTGGTTGGGGCAGGCAGTTTATCAAGTAAAAAAAAAAAATTCCCGGCTTATATTTTAATTTTTTCTTTTCGTCAACAAAACTTTCTGACAACCAGTTAGGAGTTATATATATATATATATATATATATATATATATATATATATATATATATATATATATATATATATATATATATATATATATATATATATATATATATATATATGTATATAAATATATATATATATATATATATATATATATATATATATATATATATATGTATATATATATATATATATATATATATATATATATATATATATATATATATATATATATATATATATATATATATATGTATATATATATATATATATATATATATATGTATATATATATATATATATATATCAGGGAAAAAGACTCCGGCTTTATATCTCTACTTTTTCCAAGTTTTAAATTGGTGTGCGGCTGCTTTAGCGTCATAAACTTTTCTTGATAGCATTCCCCACACGTTCTCGATTGGATTTAAGTCTGGGCTACAAGCTGGCCGTTCAAAAACCGGGATGTTCTGGTCTTTAAACCATTTCATAGAATGCCTAGATGTGTTAATTGCAGCATTATCTTGCTGAAATATGGCATTATCGTCCATGTTTTCATCCATATAAGTTATGAGAACATCATCCAACATTTCTGTATACTTTATCGAGTTCATTTTAGGTAAACCACAACACAGAGTCAATTTTCCTGAATAAGAAAATCCACCCCAAACCATTAAACTTCCTCCTCCGTAATTTCGTTTTGTTTGTGGGTCATTTATTCCTCTTAGATCATGCCAATAACAACTGTAAGAGTCCGGACCATTTAAATTGAACTTTTTTTCATCTGAAAATATTACGTTTTGTCACTCATGAGTCCAATGCATATGGTTTTTAGCAAATTGTAATCTAGCAATTTTATAGTGATTTTTTAACATTGGTTTTTGGTGTGGTTTCTTCCACTTTACGTTTGGTATTGTACATAGAATATGTGCAACATGTTTATTGGTGACAGGCAATAATAATTTATCCTTTATTTGTGTTGCATTCAATTTATTTTTGGTTGCTTTGAAGATAATTCGATTAATTTGCCAATTTGTTAATACTTTGTTGCCGTTTGTTGCTTTTTTTACACTGTAATTGTCACCTTTTGCAATGTAGTTTCGCACAACATGGTCAGATCTTCCAATTTTTCTTGCTATTTCTCGTATAGAAAGTGCTGGTGAGATTTCTGAGCCACGATATAAATTAATTTGTATTTTTTCAGCATCTGTCAAATACTTTCCTTTAGGCATTTCGTAAAATGCAATAAAAATGATACTGGCAGAGCAAAAGATCAAATTAAACTAAAATTTATCAATTTATTTGTGTAAAAGTGATTAAAAATCAATAATTACCGTTATTAACCTGATTGCGTCTATAGATATATTCCAATTAAAAAATGTGCTTTTGTATATCAAACATACTCTCATGTTAATAAAGACACATAGAAAAATTTTTTTTGTGGTTTTTATTTGCCCACAACACAACAATTATTTTGATAATAACTTGCATGCATATCAGTTGACAATACATAGAAAAAAATTAAGATAAAGAGAAAAAAATTGATGCGTCTAAACAAATATGCCTCAGTGTATATATATATATATATATATATATATATATATATATATATATATATATATATATATATATATATATATATATATATATATATATATATATATATATATATATATATATATATATATATATATATATATATATATATGTTAATACATAGATGTAGGGTAAATATCACGAGGTAGAAAATAATATTTATAAAAATGCAATTTATTAATATTTATGTTTAATTGTTCTTATCTTCTCCAGTTTTATCTTACCAAATGTAAATTTACAAGTACATGTTTTATTGTTATAATTAAAAACACTTTGACTTTAAAGACTTTATTTATTAAAATGTCTATGGCATCCATTATATATCTTTTAATGTTAAGTTTCATATTGTTATAAATAAGAAAATAATAAAGGATAATACTGCTTTGGTTGTTTGGTAGATTGATTTTACAACTATTTAGTATATAACAATAAATCATTTATTCATATTAAATAATCTTGCAATCTCTTTATAAATTTATTATCTATTTATAAATTTATTCATATTAAATAATCTTGCAATCTGTTTATAAAGTTATTATCTATTTATAGATTTATTCAGAACTCAACTTTTTCGTTAAATAAAAATTTAGTTATAATCTAGGTTATCAACAAGTTTAAAAAGTTCTTTGCCTTAAAATCATGTACAAACAAATAGGAAAATTATACTTTCTCAAAGTGCTTGATATAGACCCCTGCGAATCAATTTGCAAATCAAAATTCCACAAAATGGACCAAGATCAATATTAAATGGACAACAGATTGAAATTTTTGTCAGCAACTTGTTGCGTTGGCTTGACAAGGTTCTAACTTATTTTTTTATATTAGGAGAATAGCAAATAAATCTTTTTTTTAATGTCTAAATAAAAATATTTATATGATTATTTTTTATTTATGTATTTTTATACATCAACCAAAAAAAGAATACATAAACAAATAAAAAAAGCAATAATATAGATAATTTTAATTGAACATTAAAAAAAATAATTTTTTACTAAATTCTCCTAATATAAAAAATTTAAGTTAGAACCTTGTTAAACTAATGCAACAAACTCTTGTCATCATATAAATTTTTTATTTTTAAGAAATTATTATATATTTTTTTTGCAAATGCAAGGCATAATTTTTTATTTTATTTTCACTAACAACCATTTCCAGGTTCAAAATAGTAATCAGTCAAAATGCTTTTGATCTGGTATAAAAATTTTTTTAAACAAAGAAAAAAATATTTATCAGAAATTATAGTAAAAAAAATACAAAATTTAAAATAAAATTAAAGTTAAAATAAAAGTTTGATGCAATCTTAGTTAAGCTCAATCTCTTTAATACACCCCGAAGTCCTTCTTAGTGTAGTAAAACACCCCCGAAGTCCTTCTTAGTGGAGTAATAAGTGGATCTGAACTGCACAATAATTTTCACATGACATCATCTTTAATCAATTTCTATGAAAATTCTCGTATTTTGAGATTTTTATCTAACCCAAGTACATCAGCAAACACTTTATAGGAGGGTTGGGAAAAAAAAGCTTTTTTTTTTTTGAAAAAACATAACAAAAAAACAAACAAAAATTATGGGTTTTTTAAAAAAGTTCCTTTTTTAAAAAGAGGCTACCGTGATGTGAACTAACAAAGTCCTATACTGTAAGAAAGTCCTAATGTAACAAATGATAAATTTTGTATATTATAAAATAAATATTTTGAGAAAATACTTTTTGTTGTTTTAACTAAATGTTTTTGAAGAAACTTTCCATAAAAAAATTGGTTGGATTGGTCGAGAATTCGGCCAATCAGAGTATTTATTCTACTGAGATGTAAATAGTCAATATAATCTGGTGCCATATTGAACATTGCGTCGAAAATTGTATGGTGAAGAGTTAGGTTTTTTATTGTAAAAATCTTGTTGTTAAAAAACTATTTTAATCAATAATGGCACATGAACGTGGTAAGTTTGGAATTTGAATGTTAAAACGATCGATTCACACGTAAAAACTAATATTTTTACAAAAAATTTGATATGACTTTCTTTTTTCCTTTTTTTTACTGTATACAAAAGAAAGTCCTAGCCTTACAAAATTAATTTCATTTTTTGTTTTAGGCCCAAAAAGACCTTACAAGCCATATTCACAACAAGATATGGATGAAGCATTGAATAAAATAAAAAAGAACACTATGACAATATATGCAGCATTTAAATTTTATAAAGTACCGAAGACAACTCATGTTCAATGAAAGCAAGGTCAAACAAAAAGTCAAATAGGGTGTGCAACAATTTTTGATAAAACCGTAGAGGTTAAAATTAAAAATTGGCTAATTGGTATGGCCAATGTTGGTATGCCAGTCACAAAGAAACTTCTTCCTAAGGGTGCACATAAAATAAGGACACATAATTTTTTCAAGAGACATTCAACACTTTCGAAAGGTTCAAACACTTCTAAAACATAGAACACTAGTTTCAAAACAAGGTATTAGAACGTGGTTCTAAAAAATAACAGAGTACATGGATAAAAATGATTTATTGCTGTGTTTGAGGATCCTAATCAAATTTGGAACCTTAATGAGTTATCTTTTGATCTGTGCCCATCTATTAAAAATGCAATTAGACAAAAAAAAAACGATTGTATAACATCACTACAAATAGTGATAAAGAAAGTTTCTCAATTATGATAACAGTAAATGCAAGTAATTTATTTGTACCACCATTGGTTTTGTATCCATATGAATGGCCATTCATATGGATACAAAACCATTCTGGTTCCACCAGAAATTGCAGCTGGCTTTCCAAAAGATTGGGTTATGGGTAAATCAGCCAAAGGTTACCAGATGTCCCAAACATTTTACGATTATATATCTGGACCTTTCATAAAATTTTTAAGGAAAACTAATGTCCTATTGCCAATAATTCTATTTTTAGAAGCCCACAAATCACATTTGACCTTAGATTTGGGATAATTTTGCAGAAAAAATGTAAAATAAATATATAGTAAAAAAAATACAAAATTTAAAATAAAATTAAAGTTAAAATAAAAGTTTGATGCAATCTTAGTTAAGCTCAATCTCTTTAATACACCTATTGCCAATAATTCTATTTTTAGAAGGCCACAAATCACATTTGACCTTAGATTTGGGATAATTTTGCAGAAAAAATGGTATTGTCATCATTTGTTTGCCACCTAATTGCACCCATTTTGCCCCACCATTGGACCGAGTTTACTTTCATGTTGCAAAAGATATTTGTGACTGACATAGTCACAAAATGGAGAACGCAAAACCTTAGAGTTGCTCTACCAAAAAGGACATTTGTGCCCCTGCTCCAGACTCCAATTGCTAAAACACAGGAAAATCCAACTTTAATACCAAATGGATTTAAATACTGCAGTTTGTGTCCTTTTTTACTGAAAAATTTGGATCTTACAAGTCCCGTTAAGTGTACAAGAAAATGAAATTCAAAGGGATCTCAAAGAAAAAGCAGCTAAAAAGTCTAAAACTAAGTAAAATTATACGTAGAATAAATAAATCTGTCAGAAAAATGTCTTTAGTGTATTAGTCATTTTAATATTCAAGAAATATATAATACTAAATATTAGGACTTTCTTTTATTCCAAACAAAATTATAGTACTTTTCTTTTGTCATCACCTCAAACTACATTACAGCTTAAATTAAGACTTTTTTGAAAGTATTCATGCCTAAAATAGGGTAAAACTGAAAATTTATTTATTATTCTACAATATGATCAAAAAGTGAGAATTCGAATTTATTATTTATTAGTATTAATTCGCTCTTATAAATTGAGATATCAAAAACTAGGACTTTTTTACGTCACATCACATCATATAACGTGTGTTTTTACTTGAGCAAATTATCTTCCTTAATCATAACAAAATAGCTTTCAGTGTTTAACAGTTGCTTTGCTTAAACTTTTTCAGTTGGAATGAAGTGTTGTCATGTTATCTATTTAAATAATTTAAGAATTCATAATTGATAAATTTTGAATACCTTTGCTGATTAATTTTGATCATAAGAGGTTTTGAACAAGTTTTGATATTGTATTGACCAATAATGGTATAAACTTTTTAACATATATATCTCTAATGAATAACACTTGTTTTTTGAAGAACATGTAGATCATGTTTGTCTTACTAATCTGACATATTTTACTACTGTTCTCAAACATTTAATTTCACCAACTCAACTAGCAAAAGCTGACTTGTATCTGATTTGTCTAAAAACCAATAAAATAAAAATACAGCTTATCTCCTGTAACAACATCACTTGGTCTTCATAGACTAATTCTGAATAGGGATGAATGTTCCTTATATCTGAGCTCTATCTTTTTGATTTTGATTGGTTAGTTTGTGTGGTATTCAACATGATGCCTAATTTCTTTTTTTAAGAGCATTGTGATAAATACAATTGATTGTAAAATGATTAGTCGATGTCATTGTTTATATTAATTATTAATTAATCAATGCAATAAAGACATTGTCATTATTCTAATTATTTATAAGATTATGTAATAAGATTAATCAATGTTTTTGTTTATGTCATGTATTGCATGAAGATTTTCTTCAATAATAGCATGCGATTTTTGATATTTTTTTGCTATATTTACACTTGTTCATTGTTCTCAGTTTTTTTATATATCTCCTAATATAAAGATGATTAAATAGGATTATATTTTGATTCCAATTTAAGCATTAGAGCTAAATATTCTCATAACTTGATGTAGAATTTGAGATTTGTAGGTATTGTGAATTGCACAAATTATTTTTCCTTATTATTGTACTATTTTATTATTACACACAGGAGATAAGCTGTATTTTTATTTTATTGGTTTTTAGACAAATCAGATACAAGTCAGCTTTTGCTAGTTGAGTTTTTAATATTGTTTATTTATAAATACTGTTCTATTTTAGTTTATCAAAATTTGTCTATCAAAATTTCAATCCTAGTTCATTAATATTTGTCAATATATTTTTTAATATTCTATAGAAAAAAGAATATGTTGCTGAAAATTATCTTTTTTTATTTAACAATTCTTTTAGCTTCGTTTCTCCTAGCTCGCCACTTGTCTAATTAGTTTTATAACTTATATGAAGGCAGCATTCAAAGCATCTAATCCATGCATGTAACATGCCCTTTCTAAATAAATTGAAACTGTATTTGAAATTTAAAAAAACAACAACAACTGGATTATTATATTTGAAGGGGCCAGTCCACAAATACTATATATAATACATTGAGTCTGGCTTAAAAGGAAACTACAGTAACCATTTTTCCATCAATTATTGTGCATTCTAAATTATATTTGATAATATAGTAGTTAAAGACTTTTTTAAGTTACTGTTTTTAAAGTAGTTAGTTTCTTGTGTTATGACCTCTGCACTTTTTTTTACATATTGAAATCGCACTGGATGACAGTAAAGTGTAGAAGATGGTTTTTTATTTGTCCAAAGCGAATTGCCAGATTCTTCAATATGATAACTGGTCACTTAACTCATCAAATTCTACATTGTGTAAAGGCTGAATAATTAGTAGTTTGTATTCCACAATGTGATATTCCGCAATATGGAATATTAAAGATATTCGCATTATAGAAATTATTGTACCTTAGCATCACTGAACCTTTTTTTCTCTTTTCATTTCAAAAAGTTCAGTAAATCATATAATTACTTTCAACAGCTTTTTTTTTGCTCTCTTCGTCATTGTTTTTTCAGAAGCTTGGGTGGTTGGTATGAAGTTCCATAATCAACTAAATAAAGTTAAAATATTAGATGTTTAAATTTATATAAATATATTTTTTTTATAATAATATAAATATATTTATTTAAATAGTATAAATGTTTTCTAAAACACAATTAAATAGTACTCTTATTATTTATTTTTAAAAAATGTCATACTTAAATGATGATAAAAAATGTCATAGTTAAATGATGATAAAAAATGTCATACTTAAATGATGGCAAAGTCACGGCTAAGTTTTAGGCTGTGTCCAGTTTATCTGTTTCAAAACGTTCTTTGCTTGTTTGTAGTTCTTTTTCTAACCAGATTTTGTAAATCAACTCAAATCTATCCTTGTGTCTGTTTACTTTATTGCATTTTTTGTTAAAAGGTTTAGAAAAGAATTTGAACAACAGAGATTTCCGTAGCTTTATAAGCATCATGATCAATAACTGATTTAATGAAGTTGTTTTCCAAAGTGTGAATTTTTTTTTTTGTAATTTCTCTATTTTCATCATGGTTGGAAGAAAGTTTCAATTAAAAAATATTTTAAATTCTTTTAAAGTTTTAAATTTAAAGTATTCATATCAAAATTTTAAAGTATTCATATTATAAATATTTAAAAACATAGTTTATAATTTACTGAAATAAGTTAAAGTTATAGGGAAACATTCTTACCTAAAGTTATAGGGAAACATTCTTACCTAATAAAGTGGGATAGTAGAAATGGTATTATTTCAAATTTGTACCTACAAAACCTACAAAATTTAAATCGGCGCAACTTTGTGCAAAATATTTCTAATAAAAAGATCCAATATTGAATAAAAATCTCAACTCTGTATTGGAGAGACATGAGTGAAAAAAAGATCTCAAGCTTTTTATATATCTACTTATTACATTTTGTCATATTTTGTTTGTCACATTTAAATTTACAAAAAGAATCTTCAAAAAACATGCTTTTTTCATGCAAAAAACATGCAAAGTTTTCTAAAATAAACAGGTATGCTACTATTGTAACTTTTTCAATGAAAACTGTGCTAACTAGATGAATTCAATTTTATATATTTTTTCACTTTTTTTAAAAAAAGCTTTTTTTAAATGAACGAACTTTAGAACCTTCCAATGACTTATTTTTGTTGTTGTTGGGTTTGTGTTCTTTTAAAACTTACAAATTACTCATTTCTTTTGCTCAGTTTGCTAAAATTAAAAAAAAAAAAAATTTATTCAATCATTAATATAGATTTCTAATAAGAAAACATGCAGATTTGAACCTGTCTAGTGATGACTTTATGGTCCAAACAAAATTGCTATTATAAAAAACAAGAAAATAAAAACATTTTTTCAGAACAAAATAAAGCAGAAATTAGAATAAGCTGTTGCTTTTTTGTATTTGAAAATATCTTATCGTTGTAATAACTGTTCACATTGAATTTGCTTCGAAAAATTACTTAGTTTTTTCTCAGCTATTTAATTTTGAGATGACTGCATTCCCATTAAAAATTGCAAATCATTAAATGCAGTTTTTCATATATCATATGATAATTTGTAAGGTGTTAATTCTTCTAGCTGTTTACAAAAATATTTTTTAATGCTATTGCATTTAGCTTAATGTATATTTACTGTAGGATTAACAAGTTGTTTTTATAAGCAAATTGAAAAGCTGGAAGTTTAAAAAATTATACTCGTTTTCTCTGACAAATGCCAAGACATTCATAACCTATAAGAATTGATTTCTTTAAATACAATATTTCGGAAGTAAAGTGTAAAAGTTAAATCTAGTAATTAGATGTGTATGTTATATTAAAAATATATATTGATATATTTTTAATATAACATACACATAAGAATTATTGAATCTCAAATCTTTGCAGGAGATCAGAAATTGCTTTGTTTTTTTGAAGCCTTTAAAATCTTGTTTTAATTATTTAATTTTTTTTTCTACATTTTAAATTTTAGCACTACATCTCTATGTAATGTGGATGAAGATGAAAGAGATGATACTTCAACTTCCATGGTACCTATGTTTTATTTATATATAATCTGTATTTAACTTTGTAATGTAATCTTTATAATGATCACATATTTTTAAAATTGCGTAAAAGTGTGTATATTTTTTAACAATTATTGATTTTTTTCTGAAACCAAATGATTCACTTAAGCAGATGAAGTTGTCCTATTTTTAAGAATATATATCTTTAAAGTTTATCTAATAAGTTGTTCTACACCAAATCAACATGGTTATTTAAACATGTCATTCCCATATTTTTTAAAAATATCTTTGAACTCCCAATAGGTATATATTTAGAATTTTTTCTTATAAGTAAGAAACAAAAAAAATTTTGTTTTTTAAAAAATTTTAAAAAACAAATCTTTCAGACTCTTATTAACAAAATCTTCAGATAGTTATTGACCAAGTTCTCTGAGTAGCATAACCTTTTTGCTTCTGATATGATCAAACTGAAATTTGCATCATTTAGAGTTGGAGACTCAATTGCTATTTTAGCAACAAGAAGGAGGAATTTAACAGTCATAAAAAGTGTCAATTCTCAAAAAATTTTCAAAATTTTACTTTTAGTAATATATACAAATCCATTTCACAATATATTCCAGGCACTTTTTGTGATGCATTGTTAAACAAAGTTTCAGGAATTAAAAGATTGTAGAACTTCCCCACCCCTGTAGCTTACTTAACCATGTTGAAAACATTATAACAAAATTTTAATATTCTTTATTAGGCTAAACATGTTGAAAATGTAATAACAAAAGACAAAATGCATACTCTTCGCAAAAAGATTGAGTTATGTAAAAATAGTGTAAGATTTTAATTCTTTTTTTTTTTAAATATTTATAAAGATAATATTTCATCATCATGTTATTTTTTGAGTTTTTAATTATTTTTATCAAAACAATCCTTAAGATTTTGGTTCAGGTTTGTTGTTATATTTTTTAAATCAGAGTTTATTTATGACAATAATTTGAAACTTTAGCTGTCATGATAATAGTAGTTGAATGTTTTTTTTCAGAAAATATCACATGAACCACCAGTTAACCTAAGGTACTCTCGTTTTTTTGTAATCAATATATATATATATATATATATATATATATATATATATATATATATATATATATATATATATATATATATATATATATATATATATATATATATATATATATATATATATATATATATATATATATATATATATATGAAGGGCTTATTGTGAAACAATGACAAGCCACAAAAAAAAATATTAGAGAAAAATGACTTTTAAGTTTTATTTAAATCTATAAAATCAGTGCTTACAGTAAGATGATTTTATAATTATAGCTCCAATTTTAAGAATTTTGCCTTAATATCTTTTTGGCTATTAAATATACTATTTATGATTATAAAAATGATAATAACTCATTTTTGAAAAAAGTGTGGCTTGTCATTGTTTCACAATAAGCCCTTCTTATATATATATATATATATATATATATATATATATATATATATATATATATATATATATATATATATATATATATATATATATATATATATATATATATATATATATATATATATATATATATATATATAAATATATATATATATATATATAAATATATATATATATATATATATATATATATATATGTATATATATATATATATATATATATATATATATATATATATATATATATATATAAATGTATGTATATATTTATATATATAATTTTAAGTCAATAAAATAAGTTTGTTACTTTTTTATATTTAGAGTTGATAGTTTTTATAAACATCAGTCATTTAACCTACAGGCTGATCATGTAATTCTTACAAAACAAGAAAAATCAAATATCAATAGTACATCCAGCGAGCTAAATTTTTCATCAGATAAATTATGCAATAGCATAACAAGGTCTTCTTTTATAAAGCACCAACCATTACCTCCTGTTATGAAGCACCAGCCATTACCTTCTGTTATGAAGCACCAACCACTACCCTCTGTTAAAGCTAAAAGCAAATCTATGCTAAGTTGTGACACAACCTTTATTGATAAACGTAAAATTGATCCTAGTAATGTAGATCTTCTAAAAAACTACAGCCATAAGACCCAGAGGAACTATAGCCATGGGAGAACATCAAGTGAAAATGAAATTTCTCTGCCATTTCATAAACAGTATAATCATTTGCCCAGTTTGAATGAAAAAATAAGTTTACACAAAGATATTTCATGTGAGCGTTTTTCATCATCTGAATCTTCTAAACATGGTAGTGTATTGAAGTCTTTGAGCACTGTGAGTAAGACTGAAACTAGAGATTTTTTATATAGACCTAATAAGTCATCTCACAGTAGTATTACAACTCTAAATGATAATTTTTTTAAAGAAGATACAATTGATTTAGTAGATAATGAAAGCTACAAAGCCCTAGTGCAATGGATGCAACCTCAGTTAAAAGAAACAAAGAAACATTTACCTAGAGTACTTAATGCTGTTCAAAAGGTATAAACTTTTTGCATATACTTTCTTTTCAATAGAGAGTCAAATTTTTTCAGACATTAGACATAAATTAAACTGATTTTTTACTTTTTTAAAATGATAATTCACATAGGCATGGAATTATCATCAAGGTAAAAAAAAATTTCTTCAGAAAATTTTTGTACTAGGTCTTAGGTATATGCATGGAGATAATTTTCACAAATTTAAAAAAATATTTTGCGACATCCGAGAAAGTTATAGTCATTTTAACTTTTTTGTCAAAACCCTAAAATACTGAAAATATTTATTTTCTTTATTTTCAAAACAAAGGTTCCAAATTGATAAAACTTTAAAGTAAAATAGTTTTCTTGGCTTCCAGTCAAGGGAAATATAGCAATACTACCAAAACTTTATGGTTTTATGAAGGAAAAAAAAGTCAACTTTTATGTTTTTTAACGTTCTTAATTTTGCATTTGTCATTTCTGTGAAAATCCAGACTTGCAGTAGCGCATAAATATTTGTTGTCCTAATCTATTGTCACAATGCCTAACAAGACTTTATGCCTAACAAGACTTTTTCACAATGCCTAATAAGACTTTAGCATAATTTTCAGTGTTTTTCAAATACTGAAAATTGTGCTAAAGTATGTCTGGTTTGCTTTCAAAAAGAAACAGATATGGTGCCAGCTAGAAGAGACTCGATACTTCCAAGAGTTCCTTGAGAACTATAATCCCAATGAAAAGCATTAACTTTCTGCTATATGTGCTAGATGTAGACTAATTCTTAAGATTGAAAATGGGGAGAAAACAAATAATGATCTGCCTGGTCTTTTTGATTTTTCCAAAGTTGTTTTTACAACTCTGACAAAATCAAATCCTTTTTACTGTTCCTTTATTTATGAGGTTGTCCATTTTAATCCAATAGGAACAACCCAAGGATCAGCTACGGCTGTTCCTTTCCAAGTAGGAAGACCTCCAGTAGCAGCCAAAGATTTTTTACCACCTTTTGGGCCAGCTAAAGTGTGGTTATTGGCCAAGTTCTCCGAGTAGCAGAACTTATTGCTTCTGATGTGATCAAACTGAAATTTGCAGCATTTGGAGTTGGAGACTCAATTGCTATTTCAGCAACAAGAGGGAGGAATTTAAAAGTCATAAAAGTCAAAGCACTTGATTTATTCGAGAATTCTACAATAATGGACTTTGATGTTTCCAATGGTGATAAACAAAGTGAAAAGCTCAGCGTTCAGTTATTTTTTGTAATGACGTTTTTGGTTGAACACATTGCTGACCATGCAGATGATTGTATGATGAAAGTAGACATTGATGGAGGTGGTGGGTTTCTCAAGGTTTGTATGAATATATTGATAGTCAAAATTATGATCAATCAGGATCAATCAATCAAAATCAAGATCAGCTCATGATCTTGGCAATTTTTGAGTCTGTGAAAGAATCTTATGAGAACTTGAAGCAAATTTTTGAGTTGCTTTGTCTTGAAATTGTTGCTTTTACTGCAACTGTGGACATGAAACTTGCAAATACTTTTTTTGGATTAGGCTCAGCTGCATCTACATATCCCTGTCCTTAATGTGAAACTTCAAAGAAATATCTTGGAAACCAAAAAAAGACAGGGCATTTAAGGACACTTGGCAGGATTAGATCCAATACCAATAATTATAAGAAAGATCAGCAAGCTACAAAAGTTGCATGAACCTCCCTTCTTCATCTTCCAGATGAAAAAAAGTTCTTGATATTTTGCCAATCATGGAATTGCATATGGTTTTAGGAATTACCATCAGGTTATTTGATCATTTGATAACTATCCTTAGCAAATCCAATTCTTGTTCTTTGAAAGCTACTGACTGGTCAAACAAACTAAGCATCTAAGCTTGCAAATGCCAAAATTGAAAATGAAGGAGAAAAAACTTCTTCTTCCATTTAAAACATTTGATGCAATCAGACAGAAATGCTTTGGGAATGTCCTAGTTTCCTCTTATAGAGGTTCTATACTTTCTTTTGAGAGAGCATACAAAGCCCTTGGAATTTCAATTACACCTAAAGTTCATGCTGTCATCAAGCACATACCTGAGTTTATTGACAGGCTGAAAAGCATGATATTACCAAGCAAAGGCATCTTCAAGCTCTGCGAAAATTTTTTTAAAGAGGTCTTGGATTTTTGAGTGAGCAAGCATCAAAATCAGTTTATTCAGATTTCAACAGGCTATGGGAAACAGGTACTTACAAACGAACTTTAAAGTTAAAGAACCCTGTAAAAAAGATAATAGCAAATTTCCAAATTTTGATGTAAAGAATATAGAAAAATGTAGCCTTTTTTATTTAAAAATGTTGTGTTCTATAGTTTATTAATATAAAGAATAGCTTTAATAACTTGATGTGAATAAATAATATTATGTTAAAATAGAAAAAAATAAATTTACAATGAAGTTTTTTGGTAGTTTCTATTTTAAAATTATCTCTAGGTAACTAATGTTTAAGATGACTTTGTATTGTTCTTTGTATATGAGTCTGATTTGAATTATTAACAAAAATTGAAAAAAAAAAAATTAAAATTTTAAATAGTCCAGAACATTGTTTGCAAAATAAAGCAGCCGAAAAATATAGTATTTTCGAAAAATATAGTATTCTCAAGGATTTTGATAAAATCACTAAAATGACTATAACTTTCTCGGGTGTCGCAATAGATTTTTCAAAATTTTTAAAAACCATGTTCATGCATATACCTAAAATCTTGTACAAAAATTTTTTAGGGAATTTTTTTTTACTTTTTTGGTAATTCCGTGCTTATGTAAATTTTAAGCATTTAAGGAACATTCAACTCATTAATAGCACTATCGTTTTTTATATAATCAGATTTGTTTAGAATATTTTATATGGTGCATCACTCTTTAAAAAAAAACATAAATATAACATAAAATTTATGTTTTTAAAAATAACAAATTATTATACAGAATTTCATTAAAAACTAATTTTTGTACATACCTCAGAGATAATGTGTGTATAAAACGTATAATTTTTGTACATACCTCAGAGATAATGTGTGTATAAAACATAATTTGTGTACATACCTCAGAGATAATGTGTGTATAAAACATATAGAGCTGTCATAAAAATATTTGGGTAGTCAAATGTCAGCAAATATGGCTTATTTACAACAGTTAAAAGAGAGATAAATTATTAGCTTCATTAAATTACTTAAATTACTAGTATTATTGTGTTATTTGATTTACATTTTGTGACGTGCATATTCAACTAAAAATTTGTATATTTTTATTGAAAAATAATGGTTTTTCATCCATGTTTACTAATGTTCAAAATTTTTGATCAAGTATTTTTAGTTCTTTTAAGTGATTGTTTTAAGTTATGCTTTTTTATTTATATATCAATGAAAATATTTTGATTAGGTTTCTGATTAATAAAACTAGAAATTCATTACATGAGATATCAAAATAATATCTGAAGTGAGAAATACTAAAAATATTTGAATAATATGAAAATATAATTTTAAAATATCTGAATAAAATATAAAGTTCTATTTAGTTTTTTTTTGTTGTTGCATTTTTTACTTAATGTTTTATTTTAATGATTTAAAATTTGAGAAAACTAATTACTTTACCAAAATATTTTAGAATACATCAAAATCTGAAGTTCTTGAAAAAGTTTCATGTCTTCCTTCAATAAATGATAATTTGTGCACAACTCTTTCAACAAAAAAGAAAAGACTGAGGTGCATGGTTTGTTCAAAAAAGCTGGGCTTAGCAACTACTTATGAGTGTCGGTTAGTTTAATCCCAATTTTTTTTTTAATTCATTGGAAGGAAAAAGGCATGAACTTTCTGGTTAAATGCTCTTCTGCAGTGCACTGTGATAAAACCATTAGGTCTTATCAGAGCACTTTACAAAAAAAGTATCCTAAAGAATTCATTAAAATAAAAAATTTCTATATAATCTATTAAAATAAAAGAATCTTAAAACATTTATTAAAATATTTGTTGTAACACTAAATCTTTTTAAATCATCAGAGATTAGGAGGGAAACATTTTAAACTCATTATTTATAAGACATCAATTTTCTGTATATTACATATTTACAAAAAGGTCTGTTTTTACTTTAGTGTTTTTTACTTCATTTTTTTTTAAACTAATCAGGTTTATCACTATCAAAAAATTTTTTGATTATTAAAAACCTTATAAAGTTTATATTTACAATAAGTTTTTCAGATTGGTATTTACTAAAAGTATTTGAATGTTATATTTAAAAAAATTTGACACTTGATAATATTTTTTTGTAAAATAAATAATATTAATTATTTCAAAATTTTGTGTGATGGAATTTTTTAACATAAACTTCAACAATCATACTATTTGAAAAAAATGATATTAGAGAGTAAAATTTTATATAATTATAAACTTTATATAATATGCCTTGGAAATTGCAAGGTTTTGTGAATTAGAATTTATAGGAAAATACCCATTATGCGAATATGTGTTGATAACAAATTATGCACCTATTCCTGGATTTATCCATTTGTTTATTTTTTATCCATTTGTTTTAGCCTCATATTTGGTAAGATAAAATGGTTTGCTTATTACAATCCAGCTTTTATATGAATTAAGTAGCTGCATTTAAAATTTTAAATTTGAAGTCATCAATTAGTTTCTCTGACATTGAATAAGCATTATTTTGTCAGCAGTTTCTTATATAATTCTTGTTCAAATAGCTGTTTTACTTAAATTTTAATTTGGCTCACACAACTTTAAATTTACTATTTCAGAAACTGCAAAGACCAAAAATACCTTAAAGAATTAAGTTATTAATGCAGTAAAAAAGATATTAAGATTTTTCTTCACAGGCTCATCAGGTAGGCATAAAAGGTTAACTCTAGCAAAAAATGAAAGTTAGAGCTGATCCTAAATTAAAATTTTGCAGATTTTTTTTATTTTTAATGGAAACAAACTTTAAACTGACATAACTCCAACCCTCGGAATTAGGGTCGACATTTGGCAATGCTGACCTAACTGCTGACCTGAAAGTATTTGATGTCGGCAAAAATTTGCTGACCTTGTTTCTATGACCTTTGTATCAAATAATTTTTGCCAACCTGATGCCGACCTCAAAAAGATTAAGGTCGGCAAATTATTGCCGACCTCATTTTTCCTAATTCTGAGGGTTGTAACTCTGTTGTTTTTTTATGTTACAGATAGCTTAAAAAGACTCAATAGAAGAGAAAAAAACTTACAATTCAAAATTATAATCATTGTTTATATGTTTTTTAGATCAAATTTGTAAGTTGAACTAAAATGTAAAGAAGTATATATATTTTTTATTTATATCCTAACAAATGCTTACAAATATTTTCAATAGTTTAAAAGTATTATAGTTTTCTCATCAAATTTTCTCTGACAATAACTTTAATAAAATAGAAAAAAATAAAGAAGATTATAAAGACGCTTATGAAGAAAAAGTAAAGGAGATTAAAATTTATGAATAAAATCTTGTAATTTATATAGGTACAATTTCTTTATCTTTACCTACTATTAACTGACTATTATATTAAGTTTTTTTTTATGAGAAGGATTACTTTCAGAGACACTGAACCTCTTTCTTCTTTTTTTTTAAATTTATTTGCCCAAGGAAACAGAGAGAGCACATTACAACCAAAGAGTTGACACACTACATTCAAAGAGTTGACTTACTGCAGTCAAAGAGACTGCTAAATTTTTTTTGTTTTTTTTTTGTTTTTATTTGCAACTCTCTCATATTCTATATTGCAACTCAACCCTAAACTCTAAAAAACAAACTTTTAACAAGGTTGCTGTACAAAAAAGCAGGTTGAGCACATATTCATGTAATGACATTGATGTTGAGCCTATCTTTAACATAATATTTTATGACATCAGTGATTTTGTAATCATAATATGGATTAAACGTCATTTCAAAAAAGCTCTCAGTCAATAAAAATAAAATAAATCATCTTATTAAGATCATGAACTATGTTACTAATATGTTACTAGTATGTTAATAAGTATGTTAATAAGTAACCTATTTCAAATCTTAATACACTCATGGCACTCCAGCGGTGGTACAGGTATCATGTATTTTAATGACCTTAGAACTTTCTGACAATTAGTCCATATAGTCCTTTAACATAATAATTTAATAATTTTTCTTATCTACTATTCTTAATTACTACTCTTGATACCCGTGTGATAAGATATTCATAGTGATGCAGCTCTGGTAGAGATATAGCAACTAAGACCGAGCCTATGCTCTCATCAAGAAGACATGGATTAATGATATTGAAAAAGCTCTGCATTAGCAATTACCAAAAAGCCCTGCATTAACAAATTGTTGATACTGATGGGCTAAACTCCAAAAGATTCCGAGTTCTCCTATTGTGTCTTTTGCACCAATTCAATAGATGTGTTTCCATCATGTGCAGATGGTTCTAGCATGATATTGATAAGATCTGAAGCTAGGAATTATTTTTACTTTTGCTGTTTGAAAAGGAGTATAGTTTGGGATAAATTGTAGCTGCTTTTTTTAACATGTTGGACAATACCTAGTAATGCAACTTTATTTACTTTTTTTTCAGTTCCTTAGTTAATCCTCAAGTTGTTCTGAATAAAAAAGATTCATAACATTCTTAATTGACTCTTGGCCCCTGTCAATGCTGAATCTCACAGTTGCAATATCTCTTTATTTTGATATTTCATCAAAACACTTTATCTTCAACATATATGCTACATCTTTTTGAACTTCTGTATGGTTAGCTCCTGCTAAAATGATTTTTGCTGGAATTAATAGGAGTGGTCTAGTGAATAAGATCACCTTATGCTTTACATTACTCTCAAATCCTGATCGACCAACATCTTTTCTTATTTCGGTCAACATGCTTTTAGTTACATATTCAGAAAGATTTTGTTAAATGATCATGGTTTTTTTTAATTTGAAAATAAAGAATAGAGTTAAAGAACAAGGAAATGGTTGACAGAAGACTTGAAAAGTTTAATATGATATGAGTCATTATTTTGAAAGGATGAAGATGGGAGAGAGTTCCTAAGGGGGAAAAAATAAATCGAATAAAAGTTTTTAGAGCATGAAAAAATAGATTTAGTAAAAGGATGCAATGTTGCTGAATGACAAGTCAAGAATGTGTTTTTGTTAATGGAATTAGATATAAAAGCTTTATTCAGCATGGACTATGATAGCATTTGTAGAAAAAAGACAGATGCAATCTTATAATGATGGGAGAGTTGCTCAAGTTTAGCAAATAAAGCAGCTCCAACTATTTTACAATGCGTTTTTGGACTTTGCTAGAATAGAAAGAGCATCATTAGAAGAACCAGCCCAAATATGACAACAGTATTGCATACATGAACAAATTTTGATTTTTTGAGGCTGAGAATGGAATCAGGAGTAAGATAAAGGCAACCAAGATAAAGAGAAGCAATCTTAGCAGATGCTAACTTTGCAATGGATTGTATATATGGTTTCCATGAGAAACCAGTAGTGAATGATAATCCAAGAAAAAGTAAAGAATAGGATTAAGTGAGTAGGTTGCCATTCATTATTAATAGGGACTTCAACAATATTGCAATAGTTGTTTGCAGTAAATAACTGAGTTTTTTGGATTTAAAATTCACAAGCTACTGCAACCCCAAGCTGTTACAGAAGAGAGATCAGATTCAAAGTCGGCTGCCTGTTCCAAGGAATTGTAAAGAAAAGACTTTTTGTATAGACAGGAGTATAAAGTTGAGTTTTTAGCAAATAGAGTCACTTTTGATGTAAGATTGTCAGGAAGATCATTGATATAGATAAGAAATAATACAGTACCAAGAATAGATTTTTGATGTACCCCAGAAGTTACTGGAAATGAAAAAGAGTGTTGGTCTTCGAGGATGGTTTTAATTCTGCAGTTAGAAAAAAAATTATTTAATATTCTTTTGATATTAAATACTGTTTCTGAACTAATATTTTTGGAGAGATACTCTCTCTAAGGTGTGCATGTATGTACACCTTGGAGAGATATTCCACTTGTTTATAGTTTAACTTTATCTTTTTTTTCATCAACAGTAATTAGTTTTTGAGACTTTGATGTTACTAACTGAGAGAATTTAAGATCTATTGACATAAAACAGTTTTCTCTATGTTTTTACAATTGATTTTCTATTGCAGGAGTGTCCAATACCTTTTCCTACATATCGAAAAGAATCTCCACACATTGCGGTATTAGTATTAGAGCTTGAAGTTGAACTGTTTTTATTTTCTTGTAGTAAGATTGAGAGAATGTAGTCGATTAAATTTAGCTTTATATTACTTCTAGTATCATTTCCTAGGCTACAAATAGGACACTTACATAATTCAGACACTACTTTGATTCTGCCAAGCATTGAAATAGTAAATCTTTCCCTTGACCGAGTAATTTAATTTTTTACAGTTTACCCCATCTGTAAAAAAAATGTATACTTTGCATTTAAGAAAATGATATTAGTTAGACAAAAATTGATAGATTTAAAATGGAGGATAAAAAAGATAAATACCTCTTTCTTGTAGATTGTAACCTTTTTGGACACAGTCTAGTGCAAAAAGAGTACACTTAAACATCAAAACCTCCATCTATAGGCTTTCCTACTAGATATTTAAAGCGATCTGAACTGGTTTTTGTAGGTTTATACATTGTTTATTCTTGTTACAAGATCCAAAACAGGCCTTTTTTTGTACTCCAGGTTTCTTATCTAATTCATTTTTTGAATGATCTCTGAAAATTTTATTTTTCCTAATAAAATACAGAAGCAAATAAAGTTTTAAATATAATAAAATATTCTTAAAATAAATGCATTATCATTATTTTACATTTTTGGGCTATTTTTTGCAAAGTTATGGTGGTATAGAGTTAATGACCATTAAAAATAAAAAAACTCGCAAAATTTTAATTTAGGAGCGGTTCCGATTTTAACTTTTAGCTAGAGTTATCCTATTATTTCCAATTTTATGAAGTAAAAACCCAGGTGCTTTTAACCTTTCCTAGAACACTGAACGCCATTCTACCCACTGTATACAATCATAAGTTTTCAACAAACACTTGAGTTTTAGAATAAAATACAATGTTTTTTAGTATTAATTTGTATCTTACTTCGTTTTTATATTTACTTTTTATAATCTAGATGTTCTCAAAAATTTTGCTCCGTTCATCGATATCCAGAAACGCACACATGCTCCTTTGATTATAAATTGGACGGCCGAAAGTTGCTGGAAAAAAACAATCCAATCGTTGTTGCGCCTAAACTACCTAAAATATAAATATTTTCCATTTTTCTTATTTTTATACCATTATTATTTTTTAATGCATCGATATCTTTCTTTTCTATGTTTTTGTAACCGCATTTAAACTTCTGGTTATAAATAGAATAAATTCATTTTTTTTTTGGATTTTTGGTGCTGAAATTTTTTTTACCTTTTGTTTTTTTGTAAAATTTCTTTTTAGCTCGAATAACGCTTGTAAAGTATGTGTTATTTTTATAAAACAAAAACTTATGAAACCTTTCAGTTACTTGAAAAACTTAGACAGAATGGCTAAATCGTTGTTATGTAAAAAAAAATCAAAACTATAATATTAATTTTAGTGCAAACGGTAATCTTATTAAACAAATTTGTTATTAATGATATTCAAGAATCCAATATTTCGTTGTGAGTTTAATTGTTAAAAATATTGCTCGTTTTCTGGACTTCTCGTAGAAGCTATTGTTACGTGACAAGCTAGAACCCCAAAGTAAGCCATCTTATTAAAGTAAAAAGACGATGAAAAAAAACATATTTTTTTTAATGAAAATCATAACAATAAGATATAAAAATAAATATTTAGCATTTAAAAAACAAATTAGTAGAAATAATCGAATTTCTGTCTAGTTTATTGTATTTTAGTTAATGGCCTTTCAAAATAAAATAACCCAAAGTTCATTGCCAATAAACTCAGAGTCTTATTTGAAGTTTGCTTTGATATCTTTAGTGAGCAATCAAGTTTGCGTTAAACTAGACAACGGACAATTAATTTTATATACTTTATGTTTTCTGATCTTAATATAATAGTATTTGTCAAATAATCGTCTTTCAAAAGAGAATTAAAAAAGTCCAGCATTTCGAAGTTTCATTATGCATGAAAGATGCATAATGAAACAAAATTTTTACAAACCTTTACTATGGCCTTTGCGACAAACATATTTTAGCAATAAATAACTAGATAGGGTGCGGTTTTAAGTAATGGAAACTTTTAAACAATAAAAAATGCAAGTAAAATGAATTCTATTTATTGCTAGAGAATCTTTTACAATAAATAATATAAAAAACTAAATCTTTTCTGGTAAGATGCTTAATGTAAAACTGTTGCAATTTTCTTCTTTTTGCGGTAGGGGAGAGTGTGTATGAAAGAGCCAGTTTTAAAATGGCGTGAAAAAAACTTAATTGTAATAACTTTTTTTTTTTTTAATTCAATAATTACATTATTGGGTAATATTTTAAAACTAAAATAAATCGGATAACAATGCTAATAATATATCATACACCTGTTTTAAAAAAAAAAAGAAAACAGCTCTTTCATAACATTGTGTCAATGAAAGAGCCACCTCTGTACCATGAATAAGCCGTAACTTTTTTTTGAACACTATTTAAGTCTTTTAAAAATATTAAACTGTTAAATAGACTTCTAAAAATCAGATTGGACAAAAAGTTTTATAACTCTATGATAATCAATGATAAAAGAAATGATAAAACAGCTTTAATAATAGTTTTACAAATTATGAGAATGAGAATAATAAAATAACATAATTATAAAAATACATAATAATATAATAAATACATAATAGAATATAATAAAATGAATCAAACAATACAAAAAAAGTTTTAAAAAATTATTTAAACTTTAAAAAAAAATAAAAGACTTTTTCAGATCTTTGACTTTTAAAAACTTTATTAAATATTATTTTAAATTCAAACGGAGCTATGTTTTACAACTTCAGGAAAGGTCATTAAAACGATGAATAAGCTCAATGAAGCATTGCGAAAAATATAAGAAGTCGTTAAAGCGCAAAACGATTATTTAGTATAAAAAAAGGTAAATAAAAAAGTCGGCTTATTCAGAGCATAAACAGTCGGCTCTTTCAAAAAATTGTTCGGTCAAATACATAACCTTAAATTAAACAATTTTGACAAAAGCTTTAATCTAATATTTTTTGTGTAAATGAAGGGCAAGTATATATATAAAAACAGTGCCGGTTTTAGCACTACCAGCGCCCTGGGCGAGATTTCTACGGCGCCCCTAGCTCAATTTAACCCCATTCAAAAAAAAGGCAAAGGGTAAAAAAACCAATTAGTTTCGCCCCTTTATATTCGGCGCCCTGGGCCATCGCCCAACCAGGCCCTACCCTAACACCGCCACTGTATAAGAATGCAGCATGTTTCTTTTATCAAATAAAACATTACATTTAATCTTAAAAATAAATAAGTAAACCACCAAAAAATTACTTTTCATTTTCAAAATCTTTAGTGCTCCCTTACGACGCTATTTATTTTAGTAGAACTGTACATTTTTTGTGTGTTACATGTATCCAGTGTTGTCACACAATGAGTTAAATACAATAAGGATCGAATGCCAGTAAGTTAGAAATAATGGTATTGGCTCCTTCAAAACCTGGCTCTTTCATACACACTCTCCCCTACAGCACAGATTGCAGAAGGTATTTTTAAATTTTCTTTTAATCGATTCCAAAATTTGTTTTTTCTTACTTTAAAGTTTAACCTTTTTATCTCTTCATTCAACTCCTCCAATGAGTCTATTGGCTTCGTAATTATTTCTGCTTCAATTGTGCCTTCTTGTAAATCCAAGCAATCAATATTCTTTTTTTGATTTTATTTGATCAGCGTAAACTCTTTACTCAACTCTTCAAATATCGGATACTGAAATTCTAATGATCATTTAATTATTGCAACATTTTAAATTTGAAAATAAATTTTGGTCAATAACTCATTAATACTTATGGTCAATAACTCATTAATACTGACATTACCTTTTATTTTAATACTTAAAAATAAAATAATTAATTTAAAAAATGTTTCAATTTAAATGTAATAAAGTTAAAAAAAGTACAATTAAAAAACAAACAAAAAAGAAACACAATATTACAAGGTTGTTTTAAATACACACGACAATCTTACAAAATTGTTTTATACAAATTTTTAAAGTTACAATTTTAAAGTATTTAAAAAGTCTTTTTTTTTTTCTATTTTTTTATTCTTTACTACATGATTTAAATTACAAATGTTTAAGATACAAATATAAAAGAGAGTAATTGCAAGTGAAAAAGTTATAAATAAATATAAAGGACGCGGACTTTATAAAGACCATCTCATACTCTATAAAGACCATCAGGTCTTGTCACAGAGAACCGCTGTTGAAACTTAGAGATTTGTTTCGTTATGGTTTTAAGTTACTTGCTTAAAGGTGCTTGCAACAAACTTACATAACCTTCTAAACCACTGTCTCATGCGACGTTTGTCTTCATTCTTCATTCAATGATTAGTTGATATTTGAATTTAGTTTTTCTACTTCATTTTCTACTACTAATTTCTCCATGAGATACATGTTTTTTTTAAAAGTATATATACAAGGTCAACAATAAATTATAACTAATTAGGATGTTAGTTTTTTTGTTTTATAGTATTGATCTTTAAATGTGTTGATAAATATTGATCTTTTTAAACAAATACTTGTAATGTAATTACATGTTCTTTCTTCGTCTGTAATAAAATTGACTCTTCTGTAATTCATCTGCACAATGCTAATCTTTTCGTATAAAAATTTATGAATATGCACATACACATACAAACACAGACATATATACACATACTACATATACACGTATTCATATATACATACACACATACATAGATACATACATTTAGTTTTAGTTTATTTCGTCAATTTGCACACATTTTACAATGTTATCCTTAAGATCTAATAAATATATATATAAATACAATCTGACTGGGGCAATTAGAAAACAAAATATCTTATCATCAAGCCCCTTCGTGAAATAGAGAAAAATATAATTTTACAAGTTCTAATATTATACAAAATTGTGAATTTAAAATGTTTAAAAAGAAATGAAACAAATGAAAAAATTAAAAATTAAAAAGTTTAAAAAAAACTTATAATGTTTGCAAAAAAGAAAAAATCTTTTAAATAAAAAAAAAAGACCAGACTTAGGTGAAATGAAACAAACTTTTTTGGTTTGTTTCATTTCACTTAAGTCTGGTCCGTGTCAACGTCACGGAAGTTTTTTAATAATTAAAGGAAGTATCCAGAAGTTTCCAGAAGCATGCAGAAGCTTCCAGAAGTTTCCAGGAGAAGCATCTGGAAGCATCCAGTAGCATCCAGAAATATCCAGAAATATTCAGAAGCATCCAGACGCATCTAGAAGCTTCCAGAAGCATCGAAAAGAAACATCTAGAATCTTCCAGAACAGGTTCACACAGGTTCATTTTACTATATAAGAGACATGTAAATCGACATGTAATTCAGTCAGTATATATAAGTCAATCAGTCAGTATTATCAAGACAGTTTATCAAAAAGAGTTTTATCAAAGTGTTTTATCGAAGAACATCAATACAAGAAGTGAAATACAACAAGTGTTTCATTACATCAATACAGTCCACATCCATCCAAGACGTTGTGTTCCACAGAGCATTATTGTATCATCACAAGGTAAATGTAACACGGTAAGCCTTGAGAAGCGTGATTATTTATTTTTATTATTTTTATGACTTCAAATGCAAAAATGGCTCCCTACAGACTTGGATTGGAACTAAGAAAGAAAATTATTGGCGATTACGTAAGTGGAATGTCACAAAAAAGTATTTGTGATAAATATTGCGTGAAAAAATGGACCGTATCAAGACTATGTTCCCAATATCTTTCTACGGGGAAGTTGGCAGCAGATAACAAAGGTGGAAGACCGCGTTCCACCACTTCTAGAGAGGATTCGATGATCGTCAGATTCGTCAAGAAGGATCCCTGGATATCATCAGTCGAGATACAAAAGCAATTAGAGCTGCCTGTATCGGACCGAACAATCAGACGACGTGCTGTTGAAGCCGGATTGTTTTCTCGACGCCCTGCAAAGAAACCGCTGATTTCACTAAAAAACCAGAAGAAAAGACTCCAGTTTGCTACATCTCATATTGACTGGAATGTGCAGAAATGGCGAACTGTCCTGTTCAGTGATGAATCGAAGTTTAACATCATTGGGAGCGATGATATTTGCTGTGTACGTCGACCGGCCGGAAACGCCTCGATTTACGTTACTGCCATAAGACCGTGAAGCATGGGAGAGGCAATGTAATGGTCTGGGGGTGTTTTTCTGCAAACGGTCTAGGTCCAATACATCGAAACGATGGAATAATGGACCATTTCATGTATAAAAATATCCTGAAAGATGTTATGTTACCTCATGCTGAATGGAATATGCCAATAAAATGGGTATTTTAGCAAGACAACGATCCGAAACACACTGCAAAAGTAGTCAAGCAGTGGTTTCAAGACAACCACCTATCGGTGATGGATTGTCCGCCTCAATCTCCGGATCTCAAACCCTATCGAGAACCTGTGGGAGATCGTCAACCGCAGATTTAATTGTGAAGGTGTTCGTAATAAGGATCAACTGTTTGAACAAATACAAAAGGCCTGGGCAGCGATTCCACAAAGTTTCATTAATCACCTGATCGAATCTATGCCTCGAGGATGCAAGGCTGTGATCGACAACAAAGGATTCGCCACGAAATATTGATAGCGAAATACAGCTTGATCAACATTTTGTCGAGTTTCACTTGTTTTGTCCAGAAGGAAATCAACTTTTTTTAATACTTTTGATTAATTTATTAATTTTCGTGTACAAATAATAAACTTTGTGATGAATAAAACTTGAAGAACTTTGTCTCTAACAGTTACATAGTTATTTCTCTAAATTGAAAAAATGTAGCACTTTTATATAAAGAATTTATATAAAAGTGCTGCATTTTATATTAAATTAGCAATATTTGGTTGCACTCGTTTTGTCCGATAATGTACATACATACATACCTACCTACCTGCCTACCTACCTACCTACCTACATACATACACAGAGCCGTAGCCACAATTTTGATGTTGAGGGGGCCTGGGGTTTATTCAATAAAAAAAAAAGGGTGGGGGAGTTATGATCGAGAAAAAATTTTAAAATAATAACTAAAACAAACCTTTTTAAATTAATTTTAATAATAGAATGCTGATAATAATTCGAAAAAAGTGTTGATAATAACATTATTCGATTTGACAATCGAATTGTGATGTGTAAAAACTTCACGTGTATTACAATAAACACTTCATTTTTTGCAAAAAAATGCAGTATCGAGAAAATTTAAGGTTTTCGCAGATTTTAAGTTTATCTCAAGAAAATAAATGCTATAGAAATAAAGTCATTCTATAAATTTTATAATACACACTAAAAATTAAAGGTAGAAATTTTTAGTTAAGGATATGTGATATACCCTTAGTAAGGTATAATTTTCTACCTTATAAGGTAGAAAATTATACCTTTAAGTTAGAAAATTGTATGATAAATAATTGTTTTTAATATAATTTTCTACCTTAAAAGGTAGAAAATTATACCTTACTTAGGGTATATCACATATCCTACCCTAAGGTAGAAATTTCTACCTTTTTTTTTTAGTGTGTAGGTTTCTTATAAAAAAAATATTTTTTTAAAAATTATTGGGAAGACCTCTGCCCCCTGACCCCCTGGCCCCCTGCCCCCCCCGGCGGTTACGGCTCTGCATACATACATACATATACACATATAGGGGAGGATGGGGTAAGATGACGAATGGGGCAAGATGACAACCTACCATTATCTTCAAAATTCAACTAAATATGAAAGCTGATTGTAGCTGAGAGCGATGTAGATTATATCTACTAGATTTATTTATGTTTTCTTTATAAATATTATTTTCTGGATAGAAAATAAGTATTAAATAAGGTTTTTCCGATATTAGGAAAAAAAAAAAAAATTCACTTGCATTTGATTTTTTTCATCATTACATCACCGTCTAAAGGTAAGCGAGAATTTTTGTTTAGCTTGTTTAATTTGGAAGCCGAATGAGTAGTATAAAGCTATGATAACTTATTTATGTATAGTTCTGAAGCACATTTGAAAATTGTGTAGTCTAGGGGCAAGATGAACGGGGTAAGATGACTCGTTCGTCGTTTTGCCGAAGTACATGTTTTACTATAAACTGTATGAACACTGCCTCTAGTTTTGTTTAACTTAAATCTTGTTGCCTAGTTGTGTTTAACTTATAACAATAAACACAATTATAATAAAATAACTTAGAATAATAATTAAAGTTACTTTAAAGTTAATTAAGTTTAGTTATGTTGTGAATATTATTATTTATGCATATCTCAATTTTAGTTATGCGTATATCTGTTTGTAAAATAAGCATAGCTAATATGATTAGGGTTAATAACTATACTTTATGGTTATATTTAATCTGTTTTATACATACATATACATATAATACATATATATATATATATATATATATATATATATATATATATATATATATATATATATATATATATATATATATATATATATATATATATATATATATATATATACATGTATATCTATATACATGTATGTGTATATATATATATATATATATATATATATATATATATATATATATATATATATATATATATATATATATATATACACATACATGTATATAGATATACATGTATATATATATATATATATATATATATATATATATATATATATATATATATATATATATATATATATATATATATATATATATATATATATATATATATATATACATATGTGTGTGTGTGTGTGCGTGTGTGTGGGTGTGTGTGTGTAAAGTATATTTCTAATATGGTACATGTATTTGCATGCTATTTGTTTATATTGACAGTCCCATTGTATACTATTGTGTTATTTGTAGTTATTAAAATGGTTCGCAACTATACCAGAACTACAAGTAGAGGTGCCAATGGAAATTGGACAATGCAGAACATGACTCAAGCTATTGAAGCTTGCAATTCCAATGCTTGCAGCAAGAACCAAGCTGCTGTAAATTTTGAAGTTCCAGAAGCAACACAAAGTCGTTACCTTAAAAAATCTTCGGATCAATTTCCAATCAGCAATGGAACATTTCGTCCTATATTTTTAATGGAAATGGAAAAATTACTTGCAGAATATTGAATTGAGTTGAGCAAAAGATTTTTTGGTATGACCAAAGTACAGCTCAGAAAATTTGCATTTGAATTTGCAGAACATAATAATGTTCAACATAATTTTAACAGGGAATTAAAAATTGCTGGTCTTGACTGGTTAAGTGGATTTTTGAAACGCCACAACAATATTTCATCACCAACTCCTGAAATGTTGTCTTTGGGTAGAATTCAAGGTTTTAACTCCCCACAGGTTGCAATACTTTTTGATTTACTTCGAGATCTCTTGAGAACGCATAAATTTTTATCTTCAAGAATCTTCAATGCTGATGAAAGTGGGTTACCCACTGTACCAACAAAAATCCCAAAAGTTTTTTCAGTCAAAGGCATTAAAAGAGTGGGCAAAGTTGTTTCTGCTAAAAGAGGAAAAACCGTAACCATAGTTTGTAGCATGAATGCTGTTGAAACTTACATACCTCCAGCTTTTATTTTTCCACGAAAAAAGAATGCGGCATGATTTTCTGGACAATTCTCCACTTGATTCAGTTGGCTTTGCTCATAATTCTGGTTGGATGACGCAGGAAATTTGTGTAGATAATTTAAAGCACTTCGCTTATCTCACAAAACCAACTATTGATGATCCTGTTCTGTTAATTGTGGATAACCATAACTCACGCATAAGTTTTTCCGCCATTGAATACTGCAGAAAACATTCAATTGTAATGCTAACATTGCCACCACATGCCACCCATATGATGCAACCTCTAGATGTTACCTTCTTTTCACCATTCAAAACTTACTACAGTCAAGCTTGTGATTACTGGATGGTAAATCACCCAGGTAGACCAATCACTAAAGCACAGATTCCTGCACTTGTAAGACATGCATATGACCGATCAGCAACAACTGGCATTGCAAGAAAAGGATTTGAAGAAACTGGAATCTGGCCCTTTAATCTGCAGATCTTTTCTTCAACTGACTTTGCACCATCACTGACCAGTGATAGCCCAATACCAAAAAATCAGATTATATTAAATAATCAATCAGGAAAAAGTATGTAAATTATATATTATTTAGACAGTTCGGTTTTTTATTTGTTTCTTAAAACTAAAAGTTAAAAAATGTTTGTCTTTGTTTTTTTTATCTACAAATCTTTACCTGACAATTTATAATTTAAATAAGCCAATAACTTCAGCTTATCTATAATATTGGACAATTATGCTAAATAATAGAATATGAAATAACGTAAAATTAACCTAAATAATTTAATGATGATTTTTATGACATATGTTATATAATTTTTTCTGTAATATTTTGTTCCAGTAGTTGAAGATCGCCAGCAACAGTCAACATCAAAGGTGAAACTTAATGCAGTTACATCAGCATTGACCATATCATTTAACAACAACAACTCTTTATCATTGCCAACTGTTAACACTGAACCAAAATGCATTCAGTCGAATGCAGATGCAAATGTTGATAGAACCCAAACAGAGTTAAACGATGTGCCAAAAACTGTATCACCTGAGAACATTCGACCTTATCCTATTGCTTGTAGGGTTACAAATAGTGCTGGCCGTAAACGAAAATTTAAGCGAGCAGAAGTGGCAACAAGTTCCCCTTTTAAAGCTGCAGTTCAATTAGCTGCACTCGAGAAAAAAGAAAAATTGATGAAGCAAAAAATAAAGAAAGCTGTTAGAGAAAAGAAGGGCCATCATAAAAAAACAGCTGTAACTTACGATAGAAAGAAAAATGAGAAAGCCAAAAAAAGAGCAAAAAAAAATCCAAAAATCAAGTTTCAAAAATAGTTGACAAAACTGAAGAAATTTCATGTTGGTATTGTGAAATTATCTATGGTGATCCTAATGATCCATTGCTTGATGATGACTGGGATATGTGTAAATCCTGTGAACACTGGTGTCATTTAACTTGTGGGCAATATGTTGAACGCAAATTTACTTGTACTGTATGCTTGTGTAGCTTAGCAATTATTACATTGTTTTATTGCGTATTAAGATATTTTGTTTGACATTTGTTTTATTTTGTTGTTTTGGAATTTACTATGAACTGATTAGCAGGTTTTTTGGCATAGCCCTATATAAATATATAAACTTAATTTTTATTAAAAATTACACCACTATTTGTATTACTTATTTTATAAACTAGAATTTATGATACCGTGATATTTAAGACAGTAATGGTATCATGAAATTAACTTATCCTAAAATCGTCATCTTGCCCCGCATACGGGGCAAGATGACGATTTGAGGTTACATCGGTTAATGAGTTTTTTCCAGACTATTTTCAATTTTTATAAGATTTTTTTGATACATCAGTAGCACATGATAATTTTTAATCACTTCTTGATAAAGTTTTACTTATTAGAACACTTATTGACTAAGATATAAGTGCTTTTCAAAACGTTCGTCATCTTGCCCCATGTTCCCCTACAATAGACTTATATACATAAATATACAAAAAGTCGTAGTCAATGTAACTTTTAATTATATTCAAATAAACGTATTTAAATAGTAAATTTTAAATTAATGTTGAATAAAATAAACCAATATTTAGATATTTAAGAGCTAAGTATAATTTAAAAGTATGTAAATATATTATCTATCGATAAAATTACTTCTTTAAGTTTTCTCTTAAACAAAAATAACCCCACTCATGAGAAAAATCAAAATTTTTTGACACAATATTGTTCTATAAAAAGCTCCACGAAATGAAATACAGGTTTTACCAAAGTTTGCTTGGATAATTGGTTGTTTAATAGAATTATAATAAATCACGAGGCTGGAGAAGAGTAGGTTTTACACTTGAGCATTAAAGGAAGAACTTTAAAAACATTTACTTTATATATATTAAGAATATTCATATTAATTAAGAGAGGCTTTGAGTGAGTAATACGATCTTTGAAATTTATAAGACGTGCAATGTGCGATAAAGTTTTTTTTTCTCTTTTTTTATCATATTTATTTGGCTTCAATAAAAAACTACAACTTTATATTTGTATATAAAATTACGATCAGTAGATCATACGATCTTATCATGAAGCCCTTTTCAATATCAAATATAATAATAATAAAATCAAATTAACCAATATAGAAATAAATCAACATAAACTATATACAACTGTGCATTTAAAATATAAATATACTAAAGTTCTTATGTTTCATATATAAAATATATGAAACAAAAGTACTAGAAACAAGAAAAAATGTTTTCTGCTGAAAAGATAACTTTTTTAAATTTTCGTTTGGAAGAAGTTCAAGTCCATTTCAAAGACAAGTCAAAATTAGGAAAAACTATTTTGTTCCATAAATAAAGACCGCGATAAGAAAAAAATAGTTGTTCAAATTTAGTTGGCAGAAAGGTTCTTGTAGATTTTTTCCATTACGAAGATTATATTTTTTTATGGGTTTTACAGTGTAAAGGTTTATAAATACATAAGGAGATAAATGATTTTTACATTTAAGCATGAAAATTAAAATATTATAAACATTTAGTCCGTATACATTTAACGCTTTCATTTTTCTCAGAATTAGTTTTGAATTTGAAATACGTTTTAAAAAAATAGGAGAGCTGCGTGTTTCTGATGCTGATAAATAGATTTAAGTTAAGTTTTGTGCGCGCTTCCCCATGCAATACTTGCATAATTTACATAGCAATGGATAAACAAATAATTTAGTTGTTTTAATTGTTGTTTATTTAACATAAGTCGAACTTTATATATAATTTCAATACTTTTAGCGACATGGAGATATTATCGATTTGTTGTTTCCAGGATAAGTTTTCGGCTACAAGAACTCCAAGAAGTTTTGTAACTTTTTCTTTTTTTAGTATTGTATTATCAATAAAGAGGTCGGGCATCGTATTTGGCAAAGATATTTACCGGATATTGGGTAAAAAAGTGTCCACTTTGTTTTATCAATATTGGACAAGTTTTAAGTTACTTTCGTAAGCAATACCCCAAGCAGTGTTAACATAATTAACATGACAGTGGATAAAAGAGTAATAAAGTTGCTTTGTTAAATTTTAGCATCTTAAATACATTTTCAAATTTAAAAAAAAAAGTTGCTTCATTTTTACCTAATTTAGAAATTAATGGAAAAGCGTAATTATTTATTGGACTTATCATATTAGGAATATTTTTAGCTAAATTAGGTCCAACATATACAAAAAACCTATTTAGCTTGCTTGCTATTTGTTTAGGTTCATATAAAATAAGCCATCTATTTTTATAGTGCTAGGTATAGAAACATTTTTAATTTTTTTTTACCAGTAATTTAACTTATAATTTGACACATACGCTTTATAAGATTTATATAGATTAATAAAGCGTACATGTCATTATAGTAAATCGCAATAATATGTTTTTTTTGCTTTTTTTCTTTGGCTTTCAAATTGTTTAGTGTAATTCTTATAAATTATTTTATTTTCAGGAGTTAGTTTTTTTAAGTATTTTATATACAGTTTTTAATTTGTTTTTTTTTAAATCTGTATTGACCCAAGGTGACTTTAAACTTTTATCGGTTTTTATAAATTGACATTTTTGAAAATTTACATCGTATATTTCATAAAAGGTTTGAAAGAGCCTGTCATACATTATATTTGCTTCAAATGAACTGTTTATATGCTTCCAATTTATTAGAGAGAGCTGATCCTTAAATGATGCCATATTTTTATCATTGAAAGAGCGCTTGTAAAAGACTTGTTGTTTTTATTTTTTTATTTTTTTATCTTTTATTGCCAGTATGAACAACATTAATGAGAAACCACCATCACCCACTTTTGAAGGCTTCTCAGCCAACTTTGTGGTTTTATAAGTATGATCTGATTTAAATGATGACACAATATTTAAATTTGAAGACCTCGTAGGTGTTTCAGAAATATCATCAGATGTAAAATGAGAAGACGATATAGGCGTGGAAATGAAATCGAGACTTGCAGCTTTATTAATCATTTTAATTGCTCAAACCTTTCCAACAATTTCCCCCCAATAAACTCATTTCCCCCCACAGTTCCCCCCCCAGTGAACTCATTTGCAAGTTCTAAAAATTGCTTTACTTTAATTAGACGAATAGAAATCTTTTTTGTTTGTTCGCAGCATATAATCTTCTTAAATATATATACGTGGATACGAGCCTTTGAAATAATATAAAAGACGACAAATTGAGTTAAATGAACCAGAAGCCTCATGGAAATTTTCTTACAAGGTTTAAACTATGAGTTTCATACAATTGTGTCTGGGGCTCGAATTATTGCAAAAAAATCTAATCCCAAAAAAAAAAAGAATTCCCCCACCTTCATCCCTGGCGCCGCTTTGCGTAAGGGAGTGGGGCTGCGTTAGTATAAAATCTTTTCTACATTAGTTCGTCTTTGTTATTTTTTTAACATAATATCTGTCATATTTAAATATTATCTTATAATTTTTTCGATAGGTGGAGTTTAAAATAGTGCAAGTTGATGTTATAATTTACAGCTAAGTTATAATTTAAAGTTTAAGTTGCAGTTATAGTGTAATGAGCAAGGAATGTATTTAATACCATAAAGATATTGCTTTTAGTTGTTCTTTTTACTTAACATGATACTTAAAAAATTAAAAGTAAAATAGTAAAAGTAAAATTGAAAATATTACAATATTTAAACCACTTTATTTAGTTATAGAAAACTGTTTAATATGTTTACATCTGTCTAACAACATCTGTGGAGTAGTCCAAGATCATCTGTATTTTTTTTTTCACTTTATTAACATCTGTCCAATATCGTCTGAAAATTCAACGACGCCTTACAACATCTTAAGAAAGATAATATGTAATACATGATATATATGTAACTACATCTGGTAATTTTTCTCCAAGATTAATAACACCTGGAAGAATTTTCTCCAGATGTAGTTATATCTGAAAAAAATTATATATGTAACTACATCTAGTTAAAATAATGCATGATAAGTTAATTCATTTTTAAAATAACATCTTAAAATCTACAGATGCAGTTGCACAGATGTTATTACACTTTGATAATTTAAAAATTGCAACTATATCTAATTATATTTCGTTAAGTTTAAGTACAAGCTTAAATTATTTTTTCAAAAAAAGATTTCTTTGAACAGGAGTAAAATAGTTTTTTTTAATTTAAATTTTTTATAATTTTATTTTTGGTTTAATTTTTGGAATAATCACTTGTTTAATTTTTTGCAATAGAATGTTTTTTTTTAAAACTATTTTTAATTATAACTTTTAAAACTATTTTAATTACACTTTTAAAACCATTTTCAATAAACAAAAAAAAAAAAAAAAAACTATTTAAAATATTTACGATTCAAATAAAACTTTCTTCCTCACTTGCACTTCTATCTAAATCTGATATTATTACTGTAGCTAGATTATTTGTTTAACTTTCAGGAATGATTTCCCTGCCTTGGGGCTCTTGGTTGAGTAAAGGCTATAGATGGTGTCTCGATAAAAATACTCATCTTGGGCAGATGTTAACTGCATCCAGTTACTGTGTTCTAAGAGGTTTCGTAGACAAAGTTTATAGGGGTAAGCAAAAATGTTTTGCTAACCAGCCTCGAATTCAGTGTTGATGGGTACTATCCTTTGATTTGCGGAGACTCCAATAGTCACACACTTGGCTTGGGGGTATACATACGCATCAACTATTCTATTTGTCGTGAAATCAGGTTCGAATCATTTGAATTTTTTTTATGTGCTTTCGCTTAGCACCTTTTCACCCTATCACCTTTCTGTTTGTTCTTTATTATTTTCCTTTTTCACAAAGCTACACTGTTTTAGATGTTATTTCTGATCAAATTTGCCCTCTCTCTTTACTCCTCTGCCAATATTGTTGTTATTGGTGATTTTAATGCTCATCACACTGAATGGCTTGGCTTTAACGCCACTTACCTTGCACTAAAGTCTATAACTTCTGCATTTCTCAATGTCTTACTCAGATAGTTAACTTTGTGACTTGTTTTCCTGAAAAACTTAACCATTTACCTTCACTCCTTCATTTATGTCTTGTTTCTGATCCTAGCTTGTATTCTGTTTCTCCTTTTTCTCCCATTATTGGGGTAAAAAGGAAACATCAGTCTAACAATTATAATATAATAAAAACCGTCCAACAATTATAATATAACAAAAACAGTAATATAAAACTAATTTTAAAAATATTAACAACAGAAAAAATAATACTTATTATGATAAAAATATAGTAATAATAACAATAAAAGCGATAAAAATAAGACTAACAAAAATATTTCAGTTTAAGAAAAATAAAAATAGTAAATTTAAAAAAAGGTATTAAAATTAGTATTATAACATAATCGAAAAGAGAAAAATATTAGATAAATAGAGGCTCAGAGTTAGGGTTATAAATAATAAGTTGAAGAATGGTATAAGATTTATAAACAATATTTTTCTAAGAAATTATTAAAGAAAGCAGTTTTAAATTTTGAGAACGACTTAAGAAATTTTTGTTCAGAAGAGAAATTGTTCCACGTTTCTATGCTTTTATGTTGTATGGACTCATAGCCGTAATGAACAGTTTGATATTTAGGTACAGATAACTTATAGTTGTAAGCAGATCGTAGAATATTGTTACAATTTACCCTATAATAAAAGAGTTGATAAATTTAAGAGGTAGGTAATTATGATTTTGGTTCGAAACAAATAGGCAATTTGATAGCTGAATAAGTTCACACATTTTAAGAACTTTAGATAAAATATAGATAATAAATAAATAAAACTGCAACTAAATAAATAAAACCGTAACATACTCTACATACTGAAAAGTATGCTACAGCTTTATTTATCTATTTAGCAATTTAAGGATCTTATTTCTGCTACAGCTTGGGACTCTCAAAGACTGATGAACTTTAACACAGATAAACTCAATTTTTTTCAGTTAATCGGTATCGCAATTATCTAGATGTTCCTATATTTATGAACGGTAATGTAATCGATGTGTCATCTACTTTTCATCTTCTAGGATTAACTCTTATTTTCAATCTTTCTTGGAAACCATGTATCAAATCCATTGCAAAATTAGCATCTTCTAAGGTTGCATCTCTTTATTGTGCTTGTCACTTTCTTACTTAGGATTCTTTTCTTTATCTATACAAATCTCAAATCTGTCCTTGTATGAAATACTGTTGCCATATCTAAAGCGGATCTTCCATTGGTTTCCTTTCTCTTTTAGACTAGGTGCAAAAATGCGTCGTAAGCATAGTTGGACCTACTTTTGCAGCCAACTTCCAAACATTATCACATCGTCGTAATGTTATTTCTCTTTCTCTTTTCTATAAATACTATAAGAGGCACTGCTCTAAAGCTTGCGTCTCTTGTCCCATCTACTAAAATTCATTATCATATTACTCGTCATTCAATTAAGTTTCATCCTTTAACTGCGACTGTTCCTAAGTGCTCCAAAATTTCTTATTCGTCTAGTTTTTTCATCAAATATCAGCTCTTTGGAAATCGTTTCCTTCATCTTGCTTTGCTGATTCATATAATTTGCAATCTTTTAAGTCGCTAGGTAATCGTTATCTTGCTCTATAAACTTCATCTTTTCTCTTCCAGTAACTTCCAACTCTAATAGTAGTTGCTTGCATCCTTGTAGGAAGTGAACATTTTGAAAAAAAACAAACAACGAAAAAAACCTAATGTTAGTTTAACAACTTTTACAAAATGAATGATCACTATTTAATAAGTTGATTGTTTTTTAATGTTTGGAGTAGTTTTTTTTTTAATTTTTTGCAGTCCAGTTGAACAAATTCGCAAGCTATTTCATGGTATAGTTTCAAAACACACACGAACACTGACATCTGCCTTACTCTTTTAAATTGGCTGCTTTTATGAAAATAATTAGCTTGTCTAGTGTTGTAACTGAATGTTGTATGTAACTCACAATTTTTCAATAGTACAGTTAAAAATATTATTTTCAGTTAATGTAACATTGTAAATGAAGCATAGTGATTTGAAAATTATTTTATTTTTTACACCGATCCAACCAAGCAATTTCAACATTTCTGTTTTGTGAGTTGACCAGTCACATTTTAATATGATTCATTGATTTGTTTTGTAGCTTTTTAAGGTATTTAAGTTATTATTGTTTATATCAAGAAAAATAGAAGCACAGTATTCATAGTGAAGAGACATAGTTTAAAAGATTATCTTTTTGGTCCATTGAGTTAAATATTTGCTTATTCTATCAAGATATCCAGTTTTATTTGCAACTTTATTTGAGTTGTTAATCAATAATAATCCCTAAATATTTCACTAAATATTTCACATGCTTGCATTGTATTTATTTTACTATACCATTCAAGTCTTGCATAGTTAAAGGAATAAATTTACAAAAACCATAAATATTGCTATTTAGTGATAAATTTTTCATTGCATTATAATTCATAGCATTTTGAATTGACGATTCATTTTCAATTATTACTTTATATTAAAAATTCATTATATTTATCTAGAGTGGACTTTTTTATTTTATTTCAAATTTAATATTTTCCATTATATTTGATTTAATTATTGATTTGATGGTTGTTAGATATTTCAACAAAATTCCACATAGCTTTAAAATCATTTTTGACTGAATCAATTTTTATTTTATAGTAATTAGCTTTTAGTTTTCTTAATAGCAATGTTTTTTTATTTCTTTTTAAATTTGCTATATTGTATATTACATTTGCTTTCACTATAGTATTTCAATCAAAATATGTTTTCCATTCTTGATTATATTCTTTTATTGCACCTGTATATTTAGAATAATACTTTTAATAATTCTTGTTTAACTATTAACCATAACTTCAATATTAGTTTCTTCTTTTATATTAGTTGTTTCAATTGAAATATTTTTATTTAACAAAGAATAATCAATTCAATGAAAGTTCAGTTTACTTTGAATCATCTTTTTTCTAAGATAGAGTATTTAGAAGTAATCATTTCATGGTCAGAAAGTTTTTCTTTTTTATTAGTTTTGATAAGTGTACAATTAGTAATTGCTAAATCAATACAAGTACTTGAAATTTTCAGATATTTTTATTGGTTTACTGTTGAAAATATACAATTCTTTTTTTTTGACATATAGCTTTAGTTTTATATAGTGTTTGTCATTTAAAAGTTTATGTTGAAGTCACTGATAATGATAACATATTTTGAATGAATTGTATTCAAATATAGAAAAAACACTAAAATGAAAGTTAATTTTGTTAATGACTAGTTCAGTAGATAATAACAAATGACTTGTCTTTGACGATAGATTTAAGATCAAACTTTACTTTTATGTCACTTCTAGAATATAATATATAACCACCGTATTAAGCATTAAATAATTCTAAATTTATAAAAGAATAGCCAATATTATTAGCTCTCAGCTAATTGCTAATCTACCATTTTTCTTATTTATAATATAGTCATATATATTTATATCTATACCAGCTATAACCAGTTCAAATTTACTATTTCTTATGTTAATTTATTTCACAACTTTGAATGAAGCCTTATCATTCAAATTATTTAGAGCTATTATGTCGTTTTCTAATATCTCATTGATCGTGTTTTGTAATTTTAAACTCAATCCTTTTCATTTTTTCTGTTCTTTTTTTAACTGAGACATTTACTACACCTTATTTACCTGTAATTTTGACACATAGTCTGTCTTTAAATTTTTGTCATTGCAGCGTATGATTATTTCATTATTTTGATTTTGGATATGATGAATTTCCACTCTTATTTCTACTTACATTTCTTTTGGTTTGATATCGTTCATAACCAACTTTTTTGTCTTTATTTTATCCTGATTGTTAATTTTTTTACAACATTTTTACTGTATGTTCTTTTCAGATATACTATTTACATCACTTGATATTAGTGGGATTTATTTTATTTTGCAAGTCTTTTTTTATAAACCCGAGGTTTTAAATTCGATATTGAATGATCACTATCTTCATCTGATTTATAAGCATTAAGTGGGGTTTGGTGTTTTTTAGTTTTTTTCATTTTCACCGCCAACTACACAGGCACTAAAAAGTTTCCTAAAAAGTTTGAATTAGTATGTTGGAAATAAATTAACTTTAGAGCATTATTTTGGAGATGAGTTAGTCTTTCAAGCTGCTTCGATTGTCCCCAATCTTGATAACCATTTATTGAGTGAAAAATAGCATCATATATATTAAAACAAGTTTTATGATTAACATAATGACGGATTTTACCTAACATGTCGCTTGATCTGCTTAATTTCAATGCTAAGTCTTGAAGATGAGATGCAAAAGATAATTTAGAGTCTATTTTGATTCCAATATATTTATGTTTGTTTTCTGTCCACTTAATCTGAAATTTAATTACTTATTTATTTATGTTTGAACAGCTATAATTATAATAATTTCTGCTTTTTTTAGAGGTAAGGGATAGTTATTATAATTAATAATATTAGCTAGATAGTATATTAGCTGGATAATATAGCTGGATAATATTATCTAGATCGTGATTTATATTTTTGTTAAGTCTTTAAAGTAATTTGTTAACATTTAAATCATTGATAAAAATAAGAAAAAGTAGTGGTCCTAAAACTTGTGAAACATCATTAAAAGATTTAGCTACTTCTGAGTTAATACCGTAGTGTTTTATTTTTTCTTAGAGGATTGTGTTACCTCAATTGTACCAAATGCTTTATTTATGTCAATAAACACTCTACAGGCAAAGTGTTTATTATTGAGAGTTTGTTTAACTTTTTCTGCTATTTCTATTAATGAACGAGTTGTTGAGTGTTTGTTGCAAAAATTATATTGGTGTTTGTGAGGACATTTATATTTCTCCAAAAAATTCTCTAGTCTTTGAACATTGCTTTTTCAAACAGTTTACTTAGGCTGAAAAGAAAATAAATAGATCGATAATTGGAGTAGCCTAGAAGAAAACCCATTTTGTGCATAGAAATATTATATACTTAGTTTATGTACTTAGGCTTTATGTATCCTAAAAGCTTCTGGAAAAATACCATTTTTGAAAGAATTATTCATCATCGTACAAAGAGGTTAGGAGATAATGTGAGATACCAATTTTATAAGAAATGTTGGTAGATTATTGGGACCAAGGGTTTTATTATTTTTAAGAGTACTTTTTATGAGATTATGTTATGAGATTATTTTATGAGATTATGTTGTGAGATTATTTTATGAGGTTATGTTATGAGATTATGTTATGAGATTATGTTATGAGATTATGTTTAAGAGTAGTTTTTATGAGAATATGCAGTGAACTGTTTTAATTTTCATATGTCACGTGTCAATAAAACTTTTCTTTTATTATTATTTAAGTTACGTATATTACTTAACTAATATTAAATATCTATTTAATTACCAATTATATTTCTTAGTTTTTTCAGCTTTCAACTTGAAAAGTTATAGGTTATATGAATCAGGAAGACATGAAGATGAGAAAAGGTTAAAGTGAGAGGAAAAAAACTAGATGAATAAAAGTTTTTAGAGATAATATTTGTAGAAAAGAGAAAAAAGAATCAACTTTACGAGGAAAGAAACTCAAGCTTAACAGATTGAGCACGTCCAACTACATTTATAATCCGTTTTTGAACCATGTCAAGAATAGAAAGAGCGTCATTAGAAGAGCCAGCACAAAAATGACACCAGTATTCGATTACAAGGAAGAATAAGAGATTTGTAGAGATAAAAAATGGAATCAGGAGTAAGAAAATGGTGAGCACGAAAAGAAAAGCAACCTTAGCGGATGCTAAATTAACAATTGATTGTATATATATGGTTTCCATAAAAGGTCTGTAGTAAACAATAATCCAAGAAGACGTATAGAAGGGGACTCAGTGAGAGGGTTGCCATTAATTAATATAGGATTTTCAACAGTATTGCAATAGTTTGCAGTAAAAAACTGAGTTTTGCCGTAGTTAAAACTTACAAGCCACTGCAAGCCCTAATCTGTTACAGAAGTGAGATCAGATTCATGAGCGATCGAAAAGGAAACACTTTTTGTCAAGACAGGAGTATAAAGTTGAGTCATCAGTAAAAAAGCTACTTTAGATGTAAGGTTGTCGGGAAGATCATTAATGCAGATAAAAAACAAAACAGGACCAAGGATAGAGCCTTGAAAAAACAGAAAACAGCAGATGGCATTTTTAAGTAGACAGGAAAGCAAGACTCAATCAAGCATTTAAATTGTTTAAAGAGAATTAAAAAAGAACTCTAGAGAAAAAGTTTGTAAGACTATGACAGTAATGTTGTCTGGACCACAAGCCATACAAGAGTTTAATTGAGATATGATTTAAGCAACGGAAGCTGGAATGATTTGAATGTCTAATAATGGATTAACGTGTTTAATTGAAATGGAAGGAAAAGAATAATAAAATTGGCCATAAGATTCAAGAGTCGATTTAGAAGAAAAGTTCTTTGCAAATAGTTCTACCTTATCCTTGGGAGAGTTAATAAGATCAGTCCCATGAATGAAAAATGTGATATAATAATAGCACCTCCTAATATCTAAGATTTTATCTATCATATGTAAATTATACAATAGAAATATTTAATATTAACTAATCCTAATTTCCAAAGGGACATATACATATAAAGTAGTAGTTATATACACAAGTAATAAAACAACACAACTTCCTAAGAAAGATGGTAAGCAATTATTTATGACATTCTTCCAATAATTAAATTTGTTCATTCTCAAAATCGTACGTTTGGAGCGCTCTCCAGTTTCGTTGCAATCGTACACTAATTTAATCTTACACTAATCGTACACTAATAAAAATTTTTTTGGCCGAAATTCGCCCACTGTGCGATACTGGTCAAAAGCAGGCCAAAAGTCAAAAAATGAAAATCATTATTTTAAACTTATTAATTTGTAATAATAAAAGCAAAACCCTTGTGCATATTATTTTTTAGCAAAAAGCTTATTGACTTTATAGTTAGCTTATCAACGCAGTTAAATATCTGTTACTGAAAACTTGTATTTTATGGTTTTATAAACAATAAAATTACGTGCTCAAATAAGTATTGTTTACAAAAAAAGTTATTTATCATAATTGAAAAATTAACTATGGACGATAGTATTCAAGGTATTTATATAATATTTTTGAAAAACGTTTTATATTATTTCTTTAAATTTTAAGTAAAAAGTGCGATCAAAAAAGTACGCAATAAAATTTATTTATTTTCTTGAACCCATTTTTCAAGCATCGAAAATGCTGTGAACCCGCGAGATCCCACTTTGTTATAATTTGGATGTTGTTTATAAAAGTGAATTCTAAAGATTGGTTAAATAAAAAGGCCATTTTTTTTAATAACTTCATTAACTAATTTTTTTACTGGTTTTGATGCTTTTTTAGAAAAAAAACGGCGTCTCTTTCTTCTTTGAAAAATCAGTCAAATTGTATATGGATATAGTTATTATGTTTTTTGAGAAACTGATTTTGTAAAATGCATTAAAACTACAAAATTTAGTAGCACACATAATTGAAGTGAGACATATATCTTACATTTCTCTTTGGCATTGAAATAAAATATTATTGATTACTTTTTATTTTATTTTAAATTAGTTCTGTAAAGTTATAATGTGATTTTTCAATCAATATTTTTATTTTCTAAGGTTCACAAAAAGATTATTTTTATATTTTTCGCACTGAAATTTTTGAAATTTTGAAAAATGAGTTATTTTCAGATTTAGTTGACCAGCTTGAAGTTTTGCAATCACAGTTGCGTGTAAAAAGAAAAATTTCTATCTACGTTTCAATAGATGATAGAAAGAAACTAAAAAAAGTCTTGACTAAATTAAAAATAAAATGGAAAAGTAGTAACCGAACAATAATAATATTCTTGGATACACATGACACATGGTTGAAAGCCTCAACAAATATTTGCGTAAGTTATTTAATGCTTATTTCTGTTAAAGTTTTAAATTTTTTTTATTTTTTTATTAAACATTTAAATATTTTCAGATTGTTCCGGCACAAGTTAAAAAATCAAAAAACCATAGTGCAATGCGTCGACCACCTTTTAATTTTGATGAAGCATGTAAACAAACAAAATGGCAAAAAACAGAGAAAATGCGTTCCACATTTATTTCATCCGAGTTAGCATTTGCTTTTTAGATGAGTCTTCGGGATTCAGGAGCATACAATGCTGCAGTTACAGTTAAAGATTTACCATCTACCATTCAAAACCGAACCACAAAATGTATAGAGAGTCTTACATTGTCCCAAATCACACTTGTTTACGAATTATAAAAACTCAACAAGATGTAGTCGATTCTTAGAATGTTAATATTTTATCAAGTTTCATTCCTATTAACAAGTAGGGATGAGATTTCAATTTTCGGTCATAGCGAATATAAACAAAGCTTTGCTAATGGAATAAACTCAGATGCAAATGTTTTTCTGACTTCACTTGTGCCATTACAACTTATGTATACAAATTCAGTTTTATGTCAGGATGTTGTTTTGTGGAAAATAAGAAACCTCTATCTTCTCAATTTTATTGACCTTTCAGACTGCAATTTTTTCACGAAAATGTCCAGACAAGAATTAATGAAAAAGACTTGAAAAAAATAACCGATACCTCTCATTATTTTTCAACGAAAAGAAATAAAAATACGTTATAATTTGGTCTTGAAAATGATTGACGGAAAAGTTTGCAATGCAATAACATTTACAAAATCCACAATGCGGTCTTGTTTGTGTTCTGCTGCTTTGACTTAATTCAATAAAATCAGTTTTGTTAAAAAAATAAAAGTTGAATGATCCAAATTGGATTACGGTTTATCAACGTTGCACGCATGAATTCGTTTTTTTTAATGTTTTTTTTATCTAGGGTATAAATTCGGGATAAAAAAATTGCTAGCAGGTTCTGCCATTGAAAAAAGGTGCAGCTAGGCTTATTAGTTGATCGACCAAAAGCTTGAAGGTTTTTTAATAATTTAAAAATGTCTGCTGATTTTCTAGGAGTTGATGTAGTAACTAATAAATCGGTTTCACGTAATTTTACAGGTTTTATCTTGTGGCTTTTTTTTTTTTTTTTTGAATGTTAATGCTATATTTTTTGGTACAATCCTCTTATAGGCGAAGATATTGTTGGCTTAGCATAGGAACAACCACAAATAGTCATTAAACTAATCCAAATTAGCATCTGTTATTGACCGATATTTTTGCATACCGAAGTACTACTCAAGCGTTGAATAGTACTTCGGTACGCAAAAATGAGTAAGGTGGCAGAGGATTTGAACTCGTATCGCACAACAGTCCAGGTTTATCTTTCCGTTTGTCGCTCTAACCAACTGAGCTATCCAGCTTATAGATACAGATAAACTCGATAACTATTGTGCAGAAACTGCATTACTGTTTATCGAAAAATATCCTTGGTACAACATGCCTATAACAGTACACAAAGTACATTTTCATGAAGCCTTAATTAAAAAAACGGCAATACTACCCATAGGGCAACTATCTGAGGATGCAAAGGAATCGAAAAAAAAAGACTTAAAAAAGTATTGCGAGGATTGCTTCAGGAAAAACTCCAGAAAAAGCACAATGCATGACGTGATTTGCAGATTTCTGGTTTTGTCAGATCCTGCAATATCTTTACCTGTAAAACCTCATGCAAAAGTCAGCAGAAGTTTGTTTTCTCAAGATTTACAAAGGTTATCACCTCCGAAGATTAACAAAAAATCTGAAACTCATTCGTTTGTGATAGACTTTATCAACAATATTTCACCAATAAATGATTCTTATGTTGATTTAAATATTCGCTTTATAGTAATACGGCTTCAATAGTCTTTGAGCTTAAATCGAATCGAATTGAAGTTAAATGGTTAAAAACGATTATTCAAATGCATTTCTAATGATTATTTTTTATAAAACACCGCCATTTTAAATCTGCCATTATTCAATTTTGTATCACTTACATCAAATTCAAAGTCAGGGATTCAAAAAAATGCTGTACACAAATTTTCAAGCAATTTTTCAAAATTCCACCCACTGTGTATCGGTGCTACATCTTTCAAAGATACTGTAGATTCTCTTTCGCTTGAAAACTTGATGTGCGCATACTATGGCTTAGCTTCTATTAGTTCAGCGTCTTCAACTTTTTCTAGAACGAGGATGTTTCTTTACAAATACTTTCCCTTGTTCTAGCAGTAGGTAGATTTTCCGTTTGATGTTCTCCGTTGAAAATTGAAGAACTTCTCATGTGACCTTGTGTTTGTTGCAGTACACAGTAATAATCGTATTGAGTGAAATCCATCTTGTAGCACAATTTCCAAATTTTTGACTGCTATATTTCTTGATTTGAGAAGTGTCGCTGATTTCCATACTATCTTGTTAAAGCGCTCCACCTTATTCTAGGACTATAAGGCGTTGTTCTGCTAGTTGCAACACCTCGAGTGTGCAGTAAATTACGTAGTTACTCTGATATTAGAGAGCTGCCTCTATCAGAATCAACATAAGCAGGGGTGCCAAACAAAGAGAAAGAGTTTTTGAAACACTTTAACGCCGAAAAAGAGGAAGTATCAGGAAAAGGAAAAGCAAATGGAAATCGCGAGTATTTGTCAATAATCGAAAAAATATAACAATTTTTAGTTGATGCTGGAAGTGGGCCTTAAAATCATCTAAAGCAATTTAAATGGTTGAATTGCTTTTATAAGGTGAGCATTAGGTGGTTTGTAAAATTGAGGTTTAAATTCACAGCTGGTGATGCAATGTTTTACGACACTTTTGATTTCTTTTATGGAGTATGGCAAATTCCGACTGCGGACAAAATGGTTTATACTTATTATGCCTGGATGACACAGAGCAAAATGGTGCTCAGCTGACTTTACTTTGTTTGTAGAAAAATGTCGAATTTGTGTTAATATTATTAGGTGGTTTTTGATTTAATATGGTGAAGCATGAGGAACGTGTTAAACAATCACCTACTTAGTTATATTTACCTGGTCAATACTGTGTCGTAGCTGTAGCAACCGACTTTAGTACGCCATTGCATAATTTTGTTGTTTTTATTTTGCCTCGATGGTTCTGATTGAACATATACGAAACAGCTTGTTGGTTGGTCACCAAAGGTATAATGGCGTCCAGTCAAATAATATTCTCACTTCAAGAGAGCTCATACAATTGCGTATGCTTCTTTTTTAATAGCCGGTTGATGTATTTCATGTGTGTGTAAGGATTTTGAAAAGAATGCTACAGGCTTTCCATTTTGGTTTAGTGTTGCAGTTAATGAAAAATTAGATGCGTTGGTTTCCACAACAAACGGGATTGTTTCATCAATTATTTTTACGACAGCATTGAACATACTGCTTTTTGTAGTGTAATGCGTCTCTAGCTTGCTGATTAGGTGGGAATGTTGAAAACTGTAATGGACGTTTTGGAATATTTAAAGATAAACTTAGAGTAAACTTAGAAGAGGAGCAGCCGTGGCGCAGTGATAGGACACTTGCCTCAGAAACAAAGGATCCGTGGTTCAAACTCCACTTCTGGGCAAGTTTTGCGACAACAGTTTGGAAGGAGGCGTGAACTTCAGATTAAATCCTTATCCGCAGTGCTCTGTGATAAGACTTTAAGGACTTCTTGAAGCACCTAAATATATATGTATAAAAAAGAGTAATAAGCAAAGAGTCCTACAACTCTTTGTTATAATTTACTGTTTTACGGAAAAGTAAATTAATTAGGGGATGCAATCTCTTTGGTCCTGGCTTTATACTATTACGAGATAGAAAGTAGCCGAGTAGATTTATAGAATTGAATAAAATTATGCTTTACTGCTTTTAAACGTAAGCTTATTTTCCTCGGCTGCTTTTTATAGTTTCTTTTAACTAAAGTTGTGTTCAGTTTGAGTAACACCAGCTACCGTAATATTATCTAAATATGCATAGGTCTGTTTTAAAGAGTTTCCAATTATAAATTTGTTGATTTTCCTTTGAAAAATACCAACAGTATTTGTTAGCCCAAATGTAAAACAAGTAAATTTGTACAACTTGCAATTCGCTTCAAGCGCTGTATAATATTTATCTTCTTTCAGATGTAGTATTTAATGGTAAGCGCTTGTTAGATTAAGAGTACTAAAAAAGTGGTACTTGGGCAATTTTTTGATCTGATCGTCTGTTCTAGACATAGGATAACCATCGAGGTAAGTGAATTAATTGATTTAAAATTTGGAATATTTGATACACATTCGTTTTTTGTGTCGTTCATTTGTAGTGATTAGGATTTGTGTCCCCCAAGTTGCTGTGCTTGGATCTATACTTTTGTCAATTATTAACTTTTTTTATTTCGCTTTGAATAAAATGCTTATCGACGTGACTAAATTTTCAAAATTTAGCTGCAATTGGAAGACAGTCTTTGAAGAGATTGGTAAATAATGTTGCTAAAGATTTTTGAGATTTGTTTAGACTGCAAACAAACAAAAAGGGTAATTTTCACCCAAAAGTAACTTTTATGTTGCTATGTTTCTTCATAAAAACTTAACCACGAATAACATCAGCGCACAAGCCAGGTAAGATGTATAAAGTGATGTCAGTATACTTTTGATTTTGTGCGAGAGACAATTAGGGACTTCAGCATTTATCATTGCAGACACATCATCGGGTTTAGAAACAGCTAATAATTTATTTAATTTAAATACTTTTGCAAAATGTCCTTGTTTCTGGCATTTGAAGCAAATAGTATCCCTAGCAGGACAAATTGAGGTACGTTGGACTGATATTGCTCAGAGTGTTTTTGCGCAGATTTAAAAAATAGTAAATAGAATTGGGGGGGAGCGCAGGGGAAGGAAAGATCTTCATAAGCTTAGGGTGGATGGAAAAATTTTCCAAAAATTAATAAACGTTCCCCTCTATTATTATAGACTCGAGAGTATGTATACCCCAAGCTAAGCATGTGACTATTGGAGTCTTTGCGAATCAAAGGATAGTACTCATCTACACTGAGATCTGAAAAAGGAACCGCGGAATTAAAAGTCTCACTAAGAGCACGTAAGTTTGGTGAATTTTGTAAGTGATAATATTCAATTGATGGAAGATTGCTTTGCAGTCCATGAATATTTGTAAAGAATATATTAAAACAGTTCGGTAGTGGGAATTGTTTTTTATGTTTAACATTTTGGGTTACTTTTGTAATGTTTAAAGAGAACATGACTCATTCATAAATAGAGCACGGACTCCTTAACAATGAGCTATGCAATTTTTTCAGTTCTGTTAATTGACCAAAAATCGAAACAAATTGCTCCTTATGTGGCATCAAAAAGTGTTAACAAGAAAATCATCCATGCGCAACATGGGACTGTTAAAAGTCTAATATTTTGCCGCTGATGATGGAATCAGCATCTCTGAGAGCTACTACAAAGTTTGGGAAACCTCACTAACAGCCGGCCTCAGAATCATTAAGCTGAATTTTAGAGTTTTATCCTCATTAGGAGATAACTAGAATTAAAACAACTAGAAAAGTTTCATAGCACTATCAAGGAGGTACACTCAAAAACCTAATAGAAGAGTCATAAAGATTCACCGTTCATCGTCTTAGGCAGGAAAGAATGAAAAACAGGGTTACATTTACACCAGCCTAATAGATGAAGAAAGGGTGTTCTAGGCTGGTTTACAGAAATATTCTGCTTACCCCTAAAGTCATTGCCTTGGAGGCCTTCTACAAGACAATAGCTGGAGTGCAGTTAACATCTACCAAATAATACTATTAACCCCAATAAAAATGTTTTGGGAGGTGATTAAAAACACATGTAGAGATCCATAGCAAGTGATTTTGAAATCATTTCAAACCGTCCGTGAGACTTTTTTCACTTTTAGTTTTTTTCCACGTTTGTTAAAATTTTCGCCTATAATAAGTAAGGCTTTTCAATAAATTTAGGTTCAAAATATTGTCCCACAAAAAAAATTATAAAATAACAAATGCATAGTTACTCTTAGCAATACTTTTTTATTTTATACAAAAGTATAACGACGTTGACGTTTATGTTTAACGACGTGAAAGTAAAATGTAAACAAAACTTTGTTGCTTTACTTTGAAATTGAAAGTGTTTTATTAGTTTTTTTCTTTAAAAGTTGTGATAAAAATACAAAATCAAAATGCCAAATTCAGCAAAAACACACCTAGAATAATGACAATATTAACACTTTCAAGTCTTTTTATTATTATTCTAGTGGGAGCTTATTTGTTTGGAGCGTTATTGGCTGCTTTTATATTACTTGGATCAATGATGGGATTATATATTTGTAATAAAATTATAAAAACATTAAAAAGATTAATATTTAAATATTATAACAAATTATTTTCCAATTCTATTTATTCCGTAAGAAATTCCACCTGAAATAGCTCCGCCCAAAACAGCTTTACAAACGGTAGATAGAAGAGCGCGAGCAAAGGAAGGTAAAACCACTTTAGATACCATTCCTAGAAGGGGTTCTAAAAATTTTCCACGCACTCGTCTTGTTCTTTTATTACGTCTTTTATGGCGTCTTTTATAATGTCTTTTTTTATGTCTTTTTTTTATACATTTTTTTATCGCGGTATGAGAGATGACAATAAAGTTGGTGCTAAAAACTGCTGCTAATAAGGGTAGAAATTTACCACGCATATGTTTTTTTAAATGTCTTCGTAAACGTTTTTTACCTGCGCCTTTTAAGGAAGTTAAAAAACTCTTCCTCTTCCTCTTTTTCTATGCATTACGACGTTTTTGAGATTAGATAAAGGTTTTTATATTGTAATGTATTTTTTTTTAACATATGCAAATTTAGTTTTATACAAACGTTTATATGTCAAATTAACTGGGTGGAAGAATTTTAGCAAAAAAAGAATCAGGAAAATAAGAAAGCGTTCTTATAAAATCGGCTTTAGCTTTAGGGTTAAACTCTCCACCTCGAATTCTTCTTCGCCGCATTCGTCTTCTTAAACCTTTTCTACCAGCGCCTTTTAATGGAAGTAAATAAACTCTTCCTCTCCCTCTTTTTCTATGCATTACGACGTTTTTGAGATTAGATAAAGGTTTTTTATATTGTAAAGATGGATTTTTTTAACATATGCAAATTTAGTTTTTTGCAAATGTTTTTTATGACAATTTGTCGGTATCCGAATTAACAGGGTGGAAGAAGTTTGACAAGGCTCTATACTGAGGAAAAATAGAAAGTGCTTTTATAAAATCAGCTGTAGGGTTGATGGGTCGTAATTTTCCACCGCGAAATTCTTTTTTTTCTTTTAAATCTTTTTTTTCTTCAACATGAAGTTTTTTTTATTTTACATGCGGCGCAACATAATTTTTTACGCATTGCGTTGTTTTTGTAGATAATCGAGTGCGTAACCTCCTACGTTTGATTTCAGTAATCATTTAGCGAAATTTTTAACTCGTGTAAAAAATTTCCCTTTCCCTCTATGATGGCATAAGCTACCTCTATGATGTCGATGATGACGACGGTGGTCGCTTCTTCTTGTACGCCTGCGAGCCATTAACACAAGAATAAAAAAATAACAAGTTTTAATTTTTTTAAGAGTTTTTTTAGAATTAAATACTCGTCGGCTTATAAAAATGCAATACAAATACGGTTCATTTAATAGAAAATAAAAATGTCTTATGAAAAATTAAGATGCTTTAAATTTGTTAGGAACATAGGTTACTTGTTCTTCATCTGATGTTCCAGTTTGTACAAGTGAGGCTGGATATTGAAGATACATAGTAAGTATACTTCTAAATTGATCCGTAAACTGCACGTTGATTTGAAATGAATTTTTTTCTGCAATAACGGCTGGAGGTTTATCGTTGACATAATTGTAATCGGTAGTAGTGTCAATGACTATAGGTTCTGTAGTATTAGTAGTGCTAAAATACCGAACAGGACTTTTCAAAAAACTGTCGTCGTCGACATTATAATAATTTTCAAAACTGTTAAAATTAAAAGTAGAGGGTATATTTTCTTTACACCAAGAAACATAACTTCTCCAAATTTGCCATTCATCGTCAACTTTAGTGATATCAAATTCGACAGTGTCAACTGGTGAATTAACAAATGTTCTTCTATAACTACAAAGAGTAATTTTTTTAATTATATTACAAGCCATTTCAACTGGTGTAAAACAATTTTTGTTTAAATGATCGCTTTCTTTTTTTGAATTAACGCAAAATATAATACAGTGTGGTACAATGTCAGCTGTTTTTATATTTCCTAAATTCACAGCGACTTCGTTGAGATTTTCTACATTGGTTACAATTTGTTCGTAATGAGCAAAACGTAGTAAAGTATAAGCTTCGTCTTTCTTGCTGTTGATATATAAAGATCTTTCTAACGGTAAACTCGGTTTGATTCTATAAGTATTGACATAAATCATAGGGTTTTTAATAGCCAAACCTACGTTGGCAAGCGCTGTTATCTCGGCATCGGCAATAGGTCTTACCCATTCCAAGAGTTGGTTTATATCATTTTCAACATGAAATTCTAATCTAATTTGTTTATTTTTTCCAAAATAGTCTTTCATTTGAAAAACATTACACAATAAACTCAAAGGTACTCTAAATTTCATACCTTTTTCCCCAGTTAAGAAAGAGGTTGAGCTGTTTGAAAACCGGGATATTTTTCATTTAAAATAGCATTATACTCTGCACTTATATTACCACTTGTTGCTTCTTGTAATAAACGATTTTCATCATCTGCTTTTGCTAAAACATTTTCAAGAGTAACATGACCGTTTGTATTGGGCGAATAACGATTACCATCTCCATCTCTCATATATTTAGCTAATGAACCCATTTTTAAAAAAAAGAAAAATCTTTTTTTTTTAATTTATTCATCCTCTGACTCTAAAGTGTTTTTTTTAAATGGTAACTTTTTGTTTTTAACGTCTTTTAAAGCTCGAGTGTAACCAAGTTCAATTAAACTTTTTTTATTTAATTTTTTTTTCTTTTTTTCGCTGTTTTTCTGCATCAGTCGGCTTGATAAAATGACTCTTTGTTGAATAATACAGTTTCTACAAAATCCATTAAAATTATCGACAGCATTGTGAACATACGTGTGAAGGTGTTGATTTACTTTTAGGTTTTTTTTAATAATTTCTTCTTCTGCAGAACTTTCGCTTTCAGATTCTGAATATTTACGCTTTTGGGGTTTGGCTTTGATTCGTACATTTTTTTTCGTTTTTTTGGGAGGTTTTTCATCTTGTATTTCTTCTTTTTTATTTTTAAACTTTTTTAATTCATCCATTTCTGATTTCATGTTTAATAACTCAGACTTGGTAGAATATTGTCCAAGTTGATTTTGTAACTTTTGCATATGATTTTTAAGTTGATTAAATTGATCTTTAGGATTCATTTTTGAATCTTCCAACATTTTTGTTCTAAATTAAATAAATTTTTATTATATCTTTCTTTGGCGCAAAAGTGACTCTTTTTAAAAAAAATGGAGAATAAAAAAACACAATCTTTTTTTTTTATATTTTTTATTCATAATAAATAAAAATAAAAGACATTATTTTATAGTAATCAAACTAGTTAATTGTAAAACGGAACCATTTGAATCTTCAATGTAGGATTAAAATAAACGGTACTACTGAGATTGCTAAAGGTAAGTGGTTCAGATTTGGAATTGAGAAACGACCATCTTGTTTGTTTTCAATCTTCAACATCGTTCATATCAAAAGTGGTTAATTGTCCTTGTATAACAGTGTTACGGTTTTTTGTAAAATCGATATTGGTGGTGACTTGAGTAGGATTGGTGTAGTCTAACAAATTAAAAAAGCAACAATTCCAGGAAAATAGATTCTATTCATATACATTCCACTATTGACAGCTTGGTCGCATTTAATAAAAATGTAAGCGTCTGTAGCTGAAGGAAAATTAGAAACATTGTTATTAAAATTACTTATTTGTACGAGAGTACATCTTAAGAAAGGCAATCTTTTTTTTGAATTTTAAAATCAAGAGTCATATTTTGTTGGTCATATTTTGATCCAATTGCATAGTAAAGGGATTGATTTGTTGAATTAAATGTATTGATCTCTTTGTAAAAGTAATGTATAAGGTATAGGATTGTTTCCAATAGGTTGATACATTTTTAAAATGATATTTTTCAACGGTAAACAGTCTGTCCAAGTTTGAATAATACTACCGTCGCTCTTTTTTTGATAAATAAATTGACTGTAGAGCGAAGTGCAATAAAATACTAATTCTGTTAGATTATTTCCTTGTAAAACGGCTTTGACCCTATTTAACCATGTTTTATGACACGGTGTAGTCGCTCTTTCAAAAGTAGTTGTAGTGAGAAGAGGTACTTTGATGGTATTTGAAAAAATGGGTTTGCTTTGTTCACAATATAATAAAACTTCGATAAATGTTTCTGCGTTGTATTTAGCTATTAAACTTAAATCTGCTGAAATTATTTTTTAAATATCGTCAGGCAAGTTGGAAGGTAAAGTTTGAAAATTAATAGATGTTCGAAATTGTTGATGATATGAAGAAATTTGACTTGCTTTCATTTCAAAATAAAGAGAGTTATTTGAATTAATTAAGGCTTTACTTATTTGTATCGGCGATGTTAATTCTGTTTCAAATGATGGCAAACACCAAAGAGTGTAATGATTATTTAACCCATCTTTAGGAATACAAGAGGTGATTTGGTATTCTTAACTTGTAATTAATTTATTGTAATTATAACGATTAGTTTCTTCATAAACGAAATCAGAAAAAGTGATATTGATTGAATTTAATTTAAGTAAATTGTTAGGTAGTTGATAGTCTATACTTTCAGAAAAAATGTCCAACATTTTTTATTCTCGTTAAGGCCATATGATTTGTTCAACGTTAAAAAAGGTATTGGTAAAGATGATAATGGTATGTTCTTCAAAGTAAATCGATAATATTTTCTTTGAGCTGTATTCGGAAAATTTTTTGATAAAAACTTGTAAAGATTTCTGTAGGTTCAACACCTATAGATTTTTCGTTAACGTAGAGCCATCTTGTACCTATATTTCCATAAGCTCCTATAATGGCAAGTCTAAAAATATTTACAAAAACTTCTAAGGTCATTTTTTCTTCTGTGTGGTTTCCGTTAGCGTCTTTAACATTAATATGATCGTTCCAAATTTTTCATAAAGCGTTAATTTTGATAAGAATATCAATAAGTTCAGTTTCTATATTAAATGCATTACCCATCAGATTTTATTGTGTTTGTGTTGGTCATTATTTTTAATAAAAAAAAGCAATTTGCCACCGTACAACATGTTTCATTTTAGTTGTTTTTGTGCTTTCTGTAATAGGTAAAAGATTAATAATAAAGACATCTAAATCAACGCTTAAAACATTTGGATCATGTGTATCTGGAACGAAAGGACTAGATGTAGAATTTTGAACAAGTGCTCCGCCGTATTTCGGTGTTACCATAACATGAATAAAAAGACGAACAAAAGTTTCTTCTATGTTGTTTGAAATGATTTCTCTTTGAGGTGTTAGATTCGCTATATCGCCTGGAGCTAATTCTGGATGATATATATAAAATATTTGCTAGTTTGAGTTGACAAGTAGAAGTTATATAAATTGTCATATCTTGATTTGTAAGAAAGATAATCATACTGCAGCAAGGATTTCAAATCTTGAACACTGTATTGATCTGCGGTTGTTCTGTTTGAAAAAAAAAAACAAAATATGATAGACCTCTTTCGTTTTTTTTGCTTCCAATACTCGATCTTTTAGGGAAAGATAAGAAAGGGTTATTGATAAATTCATTTGTTTTTGGTTTATAATACCAAAAAAATTTAAAATAAGGAACGTTAATGAATGAATAGGCTTGTATATATTGTTTGACGTTTTTGTTTGTATCTATATTTAATTTTGAAATTATAGTATTTTCGTTATTAGTTACAAAACGGAGGTATGTGTTAGAATCGAATAAATATTTTAAATTTAAATAATTTTGAGTAGAAATTGCGTTATTTTTATTTTGATAACTTGCAAAAAAGGCACTAAAATAAAGTTTTCTATTTAGAGAAGTATTAAAAAGCTCTAAACGTCTGATCAAAAAATCGTCTTGACAAGGACTTGGTGCATAATTACCAAACATTTTTACTGAAGCTAATACGCATGCTTCTTGAAGAAACGAAGACATTTTTTCCATATCCAAAATATTAAGATTCAAAGTTGTCTCGCCTGGTAAAGTTTGAAAATTAGTATATAAAACAACATTTTTTGTTATTTGATAAAATGGAATTTTTCTAGTAGGATTAGAAATTATATCATTTTGAATATCTGGTAACATTTGTTTGATAGCAGGTTTGGATTCCATTGTTAAACCGTAATTGTTTTCTAAGAACGATAAGTTTTCGTCTACTCGACTTAAATTGGTAGGAACGTCCATGCTTGTTAAATACATAATGGTATCAGTTTTAAACGTAGGTTTGTTGATATCGTTAGGGGTCAAGGGCAAACTAAAATCTTTCAACACGTTATAATGTACACTAGTTTCATTTTTATTTTTAATTTCGCTAAAATAATACGTACTACAATCATATTTATTTACGCCTAATACATCGTCAAATGTTAAATTGTTCATTTTTTCTTTTTTTCTTGCATTTTTTTCTTTGTAGGTTTTAAAAAAGTATCAACATATTTACTAAAGTTTTTAGAGTAAATGTTTTTATCTTCTTCGTTAATAGGTAATTAATCTTCTCGTTTCAATTTAAATGTCGTATCTAAATCGCCTACTACTCCGACTTTATAAATATAAACGGGTAAATAACCTTCTATTAAAGGGTTGGAGCTCTTAGAGACTTTTATAATAATTACTTTTTTGGTAGTGTCCCAATACGGATGATTGCGAGTGCTCGATTTGCTAAGGTGTCTTTGGCATCTATTTTATATTTTTTAAATAACATTCGGTACCAATAGATAAAGGTTTATATATATTTAGTTTTTCGTTTTTGTATTATTTTTCTACACGATGTAACATGTTGGAAAAAAAATGGAGACTTCGTCTTTTAGCCTCGCGGTATTAATCGATTAAACGAAGAGCTTTACCTTTGGCGTTGTCAGCGTCCAAATCTTCACGAGCGATTCCACTCGTTACTCTTTCTCTTTCGTTCAGTTTTTGTTCTATATCTTCAATATAAAAACTCCAATTGTTTTTTATAAGTTCGCCTTGCTTTCTTAACTTTTGATAAAGTAATTTTAAACGTCCTATCGCCGATTAAGCCAAATAAGCTTTTCCATAATTATAAAAATGAAAATGATAAACGCTTTGTTCATGACACCATTCTTCCATTTTGTTATTAAAAAATTCACCACCTTGATTGGTTTGTAGGTAAATAAAAACTGCCTCTTTTAATATCTTCAAAAATATGTCTACAACTGCTAAGAACTTTATCTGCGCTTTTTTCACTGGTGACTCTCAAATAAACTTTTCCAGACACTGCATCAACCACAACTAAACAAAATTCAGAACGATGAGGAGCAAAATTTAAATTAAAACTGTTCATGTCAGCCAAATTAGCTTTAAAAAAAAACTGACGAGTCTGTCGTATGAAAATTGGTGAGTTTCGTAAACATAGGGTTTCTAGGTGCTTGTTTTTAACATTGACATCGGTTGCTTTTTTAAAAAGTAAGGTGACATGCGACCAAGCTGTTATTAAACCATTCCATTTGGCATAGATGGAACTTTCTAAAAGTGTTCTTAATTGTTCATAAAATTTTAAATCTGTTAGTTTTTTTTTAAAGTGTCAAATTTAAGTAAAACTTTTGTAATTTTGGGTACATCTGTCAAACCAAACAAACGACTTTATAATTTGGTCAGTTGATCTTCAACAAGGTTATCGATAGCATCTCATCAAGACATTGTCCATTTTTTAAAAGTCGGGATATTTTGATACAGCGCTGTTTAGGGTGTCCCATTCCCGCAAAATTTTCGAATTCCCACTCCAACTTTTAAATTGAGGTTTAGACTAAGATAAAAATAACATTTACCAAGTATTTTGAAAAAACATAAAAATTTAAGGGTCCCCCACTTAAAAAAAATTGAAAAAACCCTTTTTTACCGTCTTTTTTGAGTATTTTTGTTTAAATTGTTATCAAATATATTCCGTAACGACTTCAACTTTTCACACAATATAATTTACTATCTTATTTATACTGTATAAAAAATTCGACTTAAAAAAAAAAATTAAGGCTCCCCGAATTAAATAGTAAAGTCGTTTTGTAATTTGGCAACATCAGAAAGTAGTTTTTTACTGTAAAGGCTTAAATTTAGGACGATCTAAAAATTGTATTAAAATAAAAAAATTTGATTCTCTCTATTTGAACCAATAATTATTCTAAAACAATGGTTGCGTCTAAACTGGACGTTCAGCATAAGAAAAATTTCTTTTCGTGTTTTTTCTTCAGCATGGTAAATAATTCCATGTTGTTTGTTTTAAGTTGTTTTAACAAGTAAAATTTAATGTTTAATTAACATTACTTTCATTATTTTAATATTATAAAATAATAAGATTTCGACATATCAATAGTAATTAATAGTATAAATTTTTTTAATTTAAAAATTATTGTTTCAAATTTTTTATTTACTTTAAGCTTTTTGTTTTTACAATAAATTTAAAATACGAATTAAGGTTAGGAAATATTTTCTAAAATAGAGTTCTAATGAAATTAGACTAGTTTTTGTAATTGCTAGGCTTATGTAATTGCTTTTTTTAATGTCAGTAAAGTAGTTTGCGCCTGATTTTGTTAAACGGTATCCCAATTAGTAAGTAACTCAGTCACGTGCTTCTGCTGCTGCTAGTACTATTTTCTTTCTGTGGTAACCACAAAAATGGATCTACGTTCTCGTAAACTGCCGAACCCTAGTATAAAAGAGAAAAATCGTTCAGTAGAAAAACCGAGATCCACACGAAATTATCATCAAGATTATTTTATTGGATTTGGACTAGAGAAAAGTTTAAGTGTCGGTGTAAAACTTCCCCTTAAAATTGCTTTGCTCCGAAGATACCTTTACTTTAGAGAAATCAACAAAGGAAGTAGTGAAAAAACAGTGGCGGCAAAAAATATTTTTAAAATTATTTTAATTGAATTGCAAGAACTTTGGAAAAGAGCTCACTTACCAGTTAAGCCAGATAACAAGTGCATCAAGTATTTCATTGCAGTTTTTAATGAATGGCAAAGTGTGCTGAAAAAAGGAAATAAGTGCCCCGAGAAGAAACGAACCCAGTTTTTGAAATCAATGAATCAACTCTGTGACATACCAGCCGCTGACACATATTATATATTACGTCTCTCTCGACATGCAACCTGGAAGGAGGACTGGGAATTTTACTGAACCAACGGAAATATCCACAGATAATTTCGAGCATTATTTCAACCATGTTACTGTACCGTGTTTACTTAAGGTTATTGGTTATTTTTCATTTTACGTTAGTATTGTATTGTTTATCGATGATTGGTTGCGACGCAACTCATGCGCAGCAAGATAAGAACAAGTCGGATCGCAATAAACGTCTTGAAAACAGAGTCAATGATCACAGCAAAGCTATGAGAAGAAAAACAACTCTAAGTAACGAAGAAATAAAATAAATTATTGAGCAAAGTAAGGATGATCAAACAGCTCAGAAGTTGAAGTTTACACTCCTTTCCACCAAAAACGGAAAACCATATTGTCAACCGTTGCTATTCACATCGATCCTACAACGCTAACAAAATCATTCACTGATGTCTCTGACCGATTAGGCCTGAGCGCTAGAGATCAAATGGCTGTTGAAGCAACAGTCGTCAAAGTTTGCGGTGCTTCGTTACGTCATTTTCCAATCTCGCGATCATCAGTTCACCGTAACCGTATGGTAGAACGAGAAAAACAAGGGGCCCAAATAAAGGAGAAATATCAGGAGAAGCGCCCTCTTCATCCATCAGGTCACTGGGATTCAAAACTTATTTCGTCACTTACTGGTAAATGGATGATTAATTTATTACTTGTTTATTGTTTTCAGTGTTTGGAAATGCAAATATTGAAAAAATAATATAATATTTAAAAACAAACATTTTTTGTATGTAGGAAAGAAGAGCATGTTGCTATTTTGGCAAGTGGTTGGGATGGGTCATCGAACGATGCAAACGAAAAAAATTCTTGAAATGTCTGTAATTACTAACTCTACTGGTCATGCCCAGAAAGATGCCTTCATTAAGTGTTTTTCTTCATGGAACCTGCTAGATAATTTGATTGCCCTAGTTTTCGACACCACTTCTAGTAACTGGATGGAAAAATGGATGTGCAGCTTTGGTTGAGAAAGAAGTTGGTCATGCACTGTTGTGGACAGCTTGTCGCCATCATGTTTACGAACTGCATGTTCGTCACGTCTGGGATGCAGTTAATGGAAGTCATAACGGACCTATCGAGCCAATTTTGAAAATGCTTCAAAACATTTGGGGTTCTATTTCTCCCGAATCTACAGATATAACAAAATTTGATTGGCCGGAAGAGAACCATCCTATTCATCGCCAGGCAACAATTGTTCTGAACTGGGTTACTAGGTGCCTTGAGGAGAATATTTTTCCGAGGGCCGATTATCAAGAATTCACAATGAGCTGTACATCTTGAAACTTGTCATGCTGGATCAACGGATTACATCGCTCGACCTGGATCAACGTCATAAATTGAAAAGAATGACTATTTTTTTTGCTCTGTTTCACGCAAAGGCTTTTTTACAAAGTCGCATCTCAGTTATTGCACCAAAAGTTGATCGTCAATACATCGCCGATATGCAGTGGTACCGTGATACCGACAAAATCACTTCTGATGCAGCTATTCAGTCTTGCAACAGGCACCTTTGGTATTTAACTGAAGAGTTAGTTATCTTCGCGATGTTTGATGATGAAATTTCGCCTATTGAAAGATCTGATATGGCATTGAAGTTGTATGACACCCAAAGAAGTGAAGAAATAAAGCCTGGAAAACCGTCTTTTCCAAAAGTCGATGACGACAACATACCTTATTTTTCCTCTTTAATTGGTCCTCGTTCCTGGGTTTTATTTAATCTAATCAAGATGACTGCAAACCAGGTAGATTGGATGCAACTTCCTGTCGAGCACTGGGTGAAGATGAAAGACTACAACTATGTAAAAAGTGTTGTTAAGTATTGTCAAGTTGTGAATGACTGCGCCGAGAGAGGTGTAAAACTTATACAAGACTTTAAAAATAAAGTAAAAGACCCCGCGCAGCTACATTTGCTACTTCAAATAGTGGAGGGTCTTCGCAAACGAGCTTCTCTTCAAGGACGAAAAGTAAATTTAATGAATACTTGATATATTTTTAAACAATGCTAATTGTTTTATTCTTACAATAGCAGAAGTTAAAATGCGTAAAACAACTTTACTATTTAATTGGAGGGAACCCTTAAATTAATTTTTTTAAGTCGAATTTTTTATACTGTATAAATCAGATAGTAAATATTATTGTGTGAAAAGTTGAAGTCGTTACGGAATATATTTGTTAACAATTTAAACAAAAGTACTCAAAAAAGACGGTAAAAAAGGTTTTTATAACTTTTTTTAAGTGGGGGGAACCCTTAAATTTTTATATTTTTTTAAAATACATGGTAAATATTATTTTTATCGTAGTCTAAACCTCAATTTAAAAGTTGGAGTGGTAATTCAAAAATTCTGCCGGAATGGGACACCCTAAGCGCTGTTATCTTTTGCTTTTGATCTTGTTTCTATTTTTTTTCTTAATCCTACTCTTTCTTTTGTAGTCAAGATCGGAGTTGCAGTAGTATCAATTGAAGCGCTAGCAGCTGTTGGTTCAGCACTAACATCTGTTTCAGATAAAGCAGTAACGCCTAATAATCCTGGAGGAGTAGTAGTTTCAGGTACAGTTTCAGTTTTAGGTGTTTCAGTAGGTTTTTCTTCTTTTTTAGTTTCCAATTGTGTATAGGAACTAGGTGTTCGTGGTTCTTTTTTGGGAGTAGAAATATGTAATAACGAGGCAGTTGATAACGGATGAGTGAATAAATTTCGTTTCTTAAAATTGGTATGTAATTTTAAAGAGTTGGCAAAATTTTTAATATTATTAGAATCCATTTCAAAATATTTTTGATAAAATAATAAAAGGGAATTTAAACAAGCAAATTGAGATTTGTACATTGTACTCATTATCAATAACATTTCAAGTAAAGCTTTTTCTTTGATTGTATTTTCCGTGTTGTAAAACTTATTTGAATTGGATTTAATACTTTCTAAAAAAGCAGACACCCCTCCTCTTGCGCAAGTTTGTTCTACATCTTCTTTTAAAATGACTACGTCTGTTACATCTCTAAAAGGTATGAGGGCACATTAATAAAAAAAGTTTTAAATATCAGGTATAGCATATTTTCACCAATGCTTCTGTTGGCTACAGCGTTCATGTCATAATTATATTTCATTCTTTCGTAAACATCTCTATTGGATAATAAGTAACTATTATTTTGAGTATATTCTCTGAAGATATCAAATTTAAATCCTCTAAACATTTCACCATATTATATACATCTTTGATTAAAAATGTCTTTTGTTTCTAATAATATATCAAAATCTCTCCATCCTGCAAAACTTTTATCAGAGAGCGATTCGCTTTCTATAAAACCAGACGTCATAACAGTGTAAGGAGCGTGAGATAGAGCGCCAGTATAAATACCTTCAGGCGTTAATTTAGTTTTGTTTCGAAAGGGAATGTTGTATTTTATAATTCCATAGTTTGACAAAAATAAGTTGTCTTATTTGATAATAATCGGCTGCTTTTCTCATGATGCCTACAGAGTAAGAAGAGGTATGTAAAGTTAAAGTAAGTAAGTCGTTAAAAGTCGTTAGCGTAAAAAGAATATTGTTTTGGATCATTAATTTTTTCAAAAGCAAGGTTGGTAACGTTGATAATAATACTTGCTAAGGATTCCTTTACATCTACAACGTTGGCTGAATATGAAATATAAATTTTTAAATTGTTCAAAGTGGATCTTTCGTTTCTAGGTTTATAAATGCGTAAAGAAATTTGATGAGATCCAAATTGATAATTGACTTGATAATTTTTACACATGTCAACTAATTGCCTACCTAAATTAGGAATTTTTTTTTATTGGTTCATTTTTGTACAGTTCTAATAAAACTTCAGCTGTATTGGGTGGTTCGTTATAAATTAAAAATTTGCTGAGAGGTGTCAAAACATAAATTTTTTTATGACTCGATTGTATAGTGTTTAAAGTAGTAGAGCGTGGTAAAGCGTTTAATGTAGATTAAATAGAGGATGGAGGTGTTGCATCCAAAGTGTTATCTCGAATAGGAAACTTTTTCAAATTTCTCATCATTCTTAATGATTCGCTTATATTTCTTTAATCTTTTTAATTGTTAAATTCACTTTTGTTTATTAAAATTTAAAATGGTTTTTAAAGCGTAAGAATCTCCACCCACGTTGAGATAAAATTTTCATTTTTCTTGATCGCTTATTAAACTCGTAGCTATATCACTGTTGAGCATAGTATCCAGAGGCATTAAAATATTTAAATTTTGTTGAAAGCTGATTTCGCATGCAATTTGATTTCAATATTGATGGGATCTGCATAAACAAGAGAGGATGGTAAATCATATCTTTCAACGAGATGAGACAAATCTGACCTGTTTCTTTCTTCAGATTCGGGGTTTGCTTCTGCGTTTTGTTGTTTGTCTATTTGCAATAATTTTCTATTATAAATATCCATATTACTAGCATTTTGAGACAACACTTTACGCATAGTAAATAAAGGAGAGTCGTTATAATTATAAGGTCTATATCTATTCATGTTTCATAAAAAGACAAAATATTTTGATAAAACAATTCTTTTTGACAATAATCAACGTCAAACTGCTGTCTTATCAAATCAATCACAGTTTTTGTAGGTTGTAAAGTGTCGAATGAGATTAATTTATTAGAATAATAAATTATAATTTCGTGATAAAGTTTAAAACGAGTAGAGTTGAAATATACTTTTAAAACGTCGTAATTGTTATAAACAAAGTCGGATATGGCTTGATTTTTATCTTTCATTTTTTCTTTTTTCATGATGACTTTTCGGTTTTCGTTAAACTTTGGATACAAGTATGAATATTCTTTAACAAAGATTTTAATTTCTATACAAACGTATTCTTGAAAAGCGTTTTTATTTGTTGTTTTTCGTGATCGGATAAAAGTTCACATTTTAAAATTTTTACAGCGTTAAAACGCGTCAAAATATCTTTGATCCATATTTTGATTTCGTTTTATTAAATGTCTTTTCTTCTGTTCATTATGGTAATAAAAATTTGACCTCGAACAGCCAACTTTTGTCTCGTCGCTTGTCGTTTACTCGTTTTGTTTGTTTGATTGCACAGTTCGTAATCGTTTTGTAAAATACGTAAAAATTCCTCGTTTTCCCAATCATTCAGAATCTGCACTTGATTCTCTTCCGCTATCTGAAGATTCATCTGAAGATTCATCTGAAGATTTGCACACTCCATATCGTTTTTGTCTTTTAATTTATTCGAGTAAAAGTGTAGCTCTTTCGCTTTCACTCCATTTTCCTTTTTTTTTATCGGATTTTCTTTTTTCTTATTTATTTTGTTTTTATCTTCTTCGTCAAGTTTTTTCTCCTTCTCTTGATTATAATTATTATAATGAGATTTCAGATAATGAAGATTTTTCAAATTTTGTGCTTTCACATTTGGAAAGGATTGAAAACTAACAATTTTTTTGTTAACGCTCATGTCTTTATAATCAAAGTCCAATTTGCCTTGAACGTCTACTGGAATAAACACTCTTTGTTTTTTACTTGTAATCTGCGTTCTTAAGCGTGCAACCGAACAATTTCTTTTAAATAAAGCCAAATGACCATGAAGTTTTTTTATTTAACAAACCGCTTATGACGTGATGCATTTTACCAGCAGAAGGAAAATCACTTTTAAATATTTTTTTAATTTCGCTGTTGTTGTCAAAAGAAATAATATATTTGTAATGGGAAACTAAATTATTGCAACATTGACTCACTTTAGAAGGAACCGAATGAAAGACGGTAATAGTTCCCACTCCGTGATGAGATCCGCTAGAACATGCGCTAGTATATTGTTGACTTTTTAAACAAAAAGCACTAATGTCGTCGAATAAGAGTATCGTTTTTAACAAGCGATGATCACTATTTTGAATACCGTATTTATCTTTTGAAAAACTAATAGCTCTCTGTATAACCGAATCAAAATTTTCTGGACTGTTTACTGTTAAAATATCATAAGCTTCAAAATTAATTTTAGAAGAATTAATAATATTTTGCCATGTTTTGTGTTGAGACTCGCTAGGTTCTCTCATTTGTATCACAAATAACATTTCAGCATCATGAAATTTTTCGCACTGTAAAAATTCTCTAGCCATGGTCGATTTCCGCTGTTTGTAGGTCCTGTAATAATTGTGTTTTCGGCATACACATCTTGAGTAGGTTTAAAAATATTGAATTTAATTTAACTTGCGAATTGCTTTCTTCGTCTTTTAATTCGGGTTCATTTGATTTTCCTTTTAAATAAAAGGAGATTAAATAAACTCTTAAATAAACCTTTTTCGTTTAATAATTCAGTTATGGATCTGTCACCTTTTTTTTCTAAAGGTTTTTCTGTACTCTAGCTTTTGTTCGATGGGTTTTTCTTCTTTTTCTTCCATTTTTTTATTAAAATAAAAAAACATTTTTTTTTTTATTATATCTATTTATTTACAAAAAAAAAAAAATTAAAAAAGCGGTCTAAAATGATTTTTTTAATATCCATTCTTGGTATGCTATCCATAGCAAAAAGTAGTTGTTCCATTGTTCCGTTACGACACCACATTTTTAACATTTGAAAACCTTTTTCGCGATATATTTATAATCTGTATCAATAAGATCGAGTTGGTAGTCGTCTACTTTTAAATATCTTCCACAGGGTTTCCAATCTCGACTTAATCGTCTTGCGATTTCTGTTAACAATATATTGTCATTCATTTTTTTTATCTAAAAGACAAATACAATTATAATGCGTTCTATTGAAATTTTCACAACGTTTACAATCCTCTTCATAACAACTTAGTTCACATGAAAAATTTATATATTCAAGAAAACATTCAGTACAACAGGTTAAAAATACTTCAGGGATTAAATAGCGTCCGTTGAGAGTAATGAGAATCAAACGCGAAGTATAAAAATCGTATTTATTTTTAAAATAATAAACTTCCTTGTCTGTAATTTCTACTAAATAAAAATTTTACAAACCAATTTCTTTTAATTTGTTTTCGAGTTGTTGGGTTGTTAATTTTTGATCAAATAAATTAAATTCTATTTTTATTATTTACAAAATAAAATTACAAATTTATATTCTTTTTAATATCATATAATAAAGGTATCAAAACTTTTCGATTAAACCTCGTCATTGTTTGATAATGTTTTGATTCTTTTATAATATTTTTTCTAATTTAAAGTAAGGTTTGTATATGTTCATCACTACAAAATTTTTCCATATCAGGCAAGACTTTTAAATTAGCTTCTCGTATCGATTGTAAACGATAATGGTCTCGAATTTAAGTCATGATACCGTCGTCAAAAACAAAGTTTTTCTGTGTAAACCTTTTTAAAAAAATCAATAACACGTGTTTCTATTTTGACATGTTTGTAATTCACACTCATTCTATTTTGTTCAATGGGTTGTTTTTCTTTTACCAATGAAAAGGTAATTCTCTAAACAATCTTTCAGCTGCAAAAGTATCAAAACCGTTGACATAATTTGAAAATAAGAGTTTAAATTAAGCCCTCCTTTAGCTCTTTTTTTATAATAATTTTCTTTTCCTTCATCACCGTTGATGCTGTGAACACTATAACATTTTGGTCCCATCGCAAAAGCTTGAGCGATGTAAAACGGAGGAGGTATTTCGTTTTGAAAATGATCCGTTTCTTTAGCGTTAAGAGTGGAATGTAAGTAATGAGTTTTTTCATAATTGGTATAATCCATCCAATGATGACCAATTTTTGAAAAATAAATTCATTCTCCTACTTTATCACGAAAGTTTATTAAGGCAAGTTTATCGTCTAAATTTTTCTTTTGCGTAATAAAAAAGCAACCAGAATCAGTATCTGTCACTGCTAAATGTTTTTCTGCTCCATGATTTCCTAATACTTCACCTAATTCCCAACTAAAACGTCCTACGTTGAGTTTAGCATAAGACAAAATTTGTGAAGCTACAATACGTAAAGATTTGTTTATAATTTTACATTTTTCACTGGTAGTTAAAATGAGGGCCTTTTTATGATCTTTTGTTTTTAAAAGTTCAAAGAGGTCTTTCATTTCTTAATGATTGTTTTCATCGTAAAATAAAATACTTTTAGTTTTGACATCACTAATCAAATTGAGAAGATTTTCTTTAAAATAATCGTCGTAATTAAAACCACTCGATTCGTAATAATCTAAGCATACCTTATTTTTTAAAAATGTCCAATTTGTATCTTTCAAGTTCAACACCAATAAACATGTCTCCATAATATAATAAATTTTGAAAATGAATAATTTGATATTTTCATCAGTTTGTCCTTCTCGAATTAAAACGTTACCAACATTTTGAAAATTTTCAATGATATTTTGAAATGCTTTTTCTTGGTGATTCATAAAAACAGTATTTAGTTTTTGTGCAATTTGTTGACTTAATTTTCCTTAATGTCCGTTAATTTGTAATTTGCAAGAAGCATCAACTACTTTGTCTCCCTTTTTAATGGCTTCTTTTTATTTTTCCATATTTTCTTTTACCATTTTTCGAACTAATGGATAGCGCCAAAGAGGTAATACTTTATAAATTTTTTCAACAAATCATCCACAACGTGTAGTTAACCAAATTAAAGTGTCTAAAAATTCACACGTTTTACGTGAACTTAATTTCATGACTAATTTAATTGTTTTGTCTTTTTCTATATTATATTTTTCATTATTTTTTAGATAACGTTTAGATACAATTTCAGTGGGAGAATAATTTTGCAACGATATTATTTCTTTTTGTACCATAGGTGAAAAGCCTCCACTCGATCTTGATATTCTGGTCTCATGGTAATTTGATAAATAACTAAAGCGCTTGTTGAAAATCCGTTTAAATTTACACGATAATATTTTTGAATAGCATCATCCAAAGTGTTGCAATCTAAATCAAAAGAATATTTCATGTGAAAAGGTAAAAGTTTTAATTGAGCTCCGCCATATTGACTATTTTCATCCATAAAAAATAAACAACCTATTAATATGTCATTGTTTATTTCGAGCTCTTTTATTTTAAGTTCAAAGTAATCTGTATCAATCGCGTATTTTTGTGTACCGTTGGTCGACATGCCGCCACGAATACTTTTTTCAATCATTTTTTGATGTTCGTCTGTTGGAGGATATTAAATTAGAATTAAACTTTTGCTAGAATTTAATTTGCTTGTACAACCAAAAATGCTAACATGATTAAGAATATGAAATTTTGTAAATTCAAATGTTCTTTCGTCAAAATCGACCATAACAGATCCTAATACTACTGTATCTAGCACAGTATAAATATTTAATAAAGATTTTAAAGTTTTTAAATTTATAAAAATTCCACAATTTTTGAACACCTTTATAAGCGTCTTTGATTTTTTTAATTTACTCTTGTAAATTTTTAGACTTCATTAAATCGTTTTGAGCAAATAATTCGATAGGAGGAATAGCTTTATATTCAATGTTTAAAAGCTCATCTGTTATTTGCGAGTAAGGAAATAATGTTTTTTTTAATAAAACAATTTTTAAACTCTTGGTTATCAGTTAAATTATTGATTTCAGGATGAAAAGGTCGTAAATAATGTAACATGGTGTTGACAATTTGATTTTGAGCTTTTTTTAGATAACATGCTACTCGCTTGTTCTATATTAAAATTCTGATAATTTATATTAAAATTCTAATAATTTAAAATTTTCAAACTGACGACAATTTTAATATGTTTACCAATGCAAATAATATTGACTTTACTGACATTTTTAGATATAACAAAAACATCTTCCATGCTGCTGTATTTTATAAAAGCGTTAAAAGGTGTTTTTTCAGATTGAGCCAAATGACTGTATAAGGGAATATCCAAAAAAAAATTTTTAAACCTTCTACAGTTATAATACGGGTATCAAAAGAAGTATTGTGAGCAAAAACAGGACAAGACAATTGGTAACTATATCTTCCTAAATTTTTATTGCAATAATTATGTGCCGAACCGTATACTTGACCTGAAAAATGATCGTGGTCGATGACTAGATAATCTTCGAAAGAATGGAGTAAAACATCGCATTCTTTTAAAACTTGTAGTCTATTTTTTTCATCTTGAATTAGATCTCTTAACAACATCTTTTGTTCAAATTTTATTGTAAAGGAAACCAACATACAATGAAACCATAATTCGTGTGAAGGTTGTTTAAATTTTTTCATGAGATTCAAAAAAGTAATGTGATCATTGATTTGACCACATGTATCATTGATACATTTACGAAATATTTTCATTAAAAAGTAAGGACCTTCTAACAATTCAATGTTGTCATTTTCAAAGTATGTTTTTAATTGATTTTCAGACATAATAAGCGAAGCCGATTGTTTCATATAACCAACAAGATCGTCGGTATTTATTCTAACATAATCACTTAACAAACCATTAGAAGCAGGCACGTGTTGGAATTCCTTGTGCCATCTTCAGCAGATATAATATAAACTTGATACTTTAAATAAATCTTGTTATATTTTTTCAGAAATGTTTGAAAGTAAATAATTTTGTACAATGGAGGGCAGCATAAACAGTTCCAATTGACTCATTCTTTGAAACATCATATTAACAACTTGAATTCGTTTATCGTTATAAACACGAAATTCGTTGTGATTTAATCTTTCAATTTCTGAGAGGGTTAAAGAAAATTTCTTTTTATAGATATCAGAGTAACGAATTTTATCTGAAGGATTTTCTTCTTTCCATATTAAATTTTATTCTTCTGTTGTTATGTTTAAATTTTAAAAACGAGGCAAAAATATTTCATAAACAAAGCGAACCAAAGTTTCTGCTAACGCAATCAAATCATAAACTCTCAATTCTATTTTTAGTATTTCTATGTTTTCGCGAGCTGAGTTTAATTATTCCCACAAAATACGTCTATGTGTTTTGTGAAGTAAGGATACTCTGCTTTCAAAATAGTGAGGTAAACAGATTAAAGGATTTCTTTCTTAACTTTCAATTGTATTTTCGTTATAAAAAATCCATTGAGTAATAACATGTCCTTGTTCATCCAAACTAAAACATTCTCTAGCTAATTATTCATTGATACATTGAATAACAATACTATGACAATGATAAGTGAGTTCAGGTAAAGGTTTAACTTTTGAAGTAGCATTTGTAACACTCGTTTCACAATCAAAGGTCATTAGAAAAGGAAATATATTTCTACTAGTGCTCATAAATGATTTTTGTGGATTATAATAACTAATACAATCTCCATACGTAAATTTATCAAGTTTATAATAACCTTCGCATTGATGTTTATCACTAGTAAACTTTTGTCCGCATTCAGAACATTGAAAAAGAACACGCGACCTGTCTGCAAATGAATGTACAGTAGAAAATTATTCATTTAACATGCTTGTAGCATGAAAAGAATTGTATTTTTAAAAAATACAAATTTTTATAGTGTTGATTGTTTTTCTACGTTGATTAGCTTTATTTCCTTCGTTCTCATTGATAAAAATCGTTCAGAATCTTGATCGTCTTTGGTAATGTTTGCACTCTTATATACTACTTTTAACAGTTCAGTAAGTGTGCTTTTATATTGAGATTTTAATTTAGAAAGCAATAAACGAATTTTTTTAAAATTTTGATTGATGGCAAAAATTTTGATATTAATGCGATCAAAAGCATTTTCGTAAGCAAAAGTGTGACACAAATCTAACAAAGTTTGAAAAGACAAATTTTTAGATTTTTCTTTTAGATTTTGCAAAACATTTTTCCAAGCTATAATATTTTCTTCGTTTTGATTTTCAAAAAGGAGTTGTAAAATATTTTCTTCAGATTGTAAACCGGTGATATTTTTTTCCTAAATTTTTTGACTCCATTTTTTAATCGTGAACACATTCCATTCTCGAACCAACACAGATATAAGAAAAGCAGAATAAAAGCAGAAACCAGGTTCAAACAAAATGCTATAATCCAGAAACATTTTTTTTTGTTCATAAGACAATTTGGTATAAGAAAGACCTTTTTCTGATTTTTTCCATTGAGTTATAAAATGAGGTCTATAACATTCTCCAAACCATTCGTCTACATCGATTACTTTAATAATTTTTTGATGTTTTTTATATTTCATAATCCTTTCCTCTTTTTTTTTGTAACTGTTTTTCGTTATTTTTAGTTTTTTCATATTTTTCTTCTCTTTTTTGTAACTCGTCTTTGTTATTTTTAATTTTTTCATATTTTTCTTTTCATTTTTGTAACCACTCTTTGTAATTTTTAAGTTTTTCATATCTTTTTTTATTATATTCTTTCTTTTTTTTAATTTCGTCTTCTAACATTACCATTTTTCTTTCATAACCAGACAATTCGTAATTTCGTAATTTCATCATCGATCTTTCGATTAAATTACTCAGAGATTTGACTTTAAAATTACATAAACTTATAAGTCTCCATCCGCTATCGTTTTCCAAAATATTAAAAACCCCTCTAAGGTTTGCATCTGGAATAAAACGTAAATTAGTTGGACCTTCTAAAGGTTTAATAAAATAAACAGGAGAATGTAACAACGTTTCATTATTTTACAATAACCGTCTTCAATAGATTTGGAACATAAACTAACAATGTTATAACTAATTAAAATTTTTTGAAACAAATCCACAAAAGTAGTACTATTTTTCATTTTCATTTAAAACCCTTCTAATGCTTTTTGTTCCACATGAAAAACAATTTCATCAGGACTTTGAATTTCTGCATTAAGTTCCAATTCTTCAACTATATCTTCATCTTTATAAGCGTCTTTGATGAAATAAAAATGTTCTCTATACACACTATTGTTACTAAATTTACTTTCCTCAGTTTTTTAGTTAAAATTCATTTTTTATACCTGAAAAAAAATTACATGTATTTTTTATAAAATTCTTTTACATCTAAATTAACAGTTATATTTTTAAATATTTTTCGTAATTCTGACTCATTATTATGAATAATGTAAACATCATTAGTATTACAAACTCGTGATAAAGATACATAATAAAGTGTATTATTAAAAGCATTATAATTAAATTATTAACTGCTTTATTCATTGTACTTCATTGAGCTTAATGCACAGTAAAATAAAAAGCTAATCGTAAAGGTAAACCCACTCTTGAGGCTACAATAGCGTGAGAACAATCTAAAATCTCTTCTTTCGCGGGTTCAATTTTATTTCTCTCCCATTCATATTCGCCCAAACAGCATTATTTTCTATTAAAGTGACTATACCCACTGTACCATTACACAAACCTTCCTATACATTGATATTTGTCACAAGCATAACAACTGCATTTATTTTAAGATGAATAGCTGCAGGAATTTGAAATGTAATTTGAATGTTTAGATTTTCAATAACATCTTTAGCATGAAACCAACGTCCTTCATCCTTTATATCATTCATTTTCATAGAATTATAAACATCGACTTCCATATTTTTAAAAAATAATCTCGTGTATTTAATAATAATACTTTGATCTTTTTCAAAACGTCGAGCCAAGAAATAATCAATAGTTTGATTGGATACTTTACCAAAACGTATTTCGTTTAAAGCTTCAAAAAATTTTGCATCTTCTTTTTGTCTAAAACATTCTGTTAAAACAAGAATTTGTGTCATGTGTTGTTGCCATATCTTTGATTTAAAAACAAATTCTCTTTTGACCGGTGGTAATTGAAAAAAATCACTGCAAGCAATCACTTGTATACCTCCAAAAAGTTCATCATCACATTGTTTAATTTTAGCTATCAAATGTAATAAATGAAATGTTTGAGCATTAATCATTGAAACTTCGTCGATAATTAAAACATCAGTTTCCAACCAACGATTCTTAACATCGTTTTACATCGTTAGATTATTATATGCATATGCTGCATATCATAATCTAAACGTTTGACACCTGTTTCTATACCAGCAAAAGCATGTATAGTCACACCATTTAATAAATAAGCTGCTTTTACTGTACTCGCTGTAATATGTATTGTTTTATATATTTGAGCACTTTGAGCAATTTCTTTAATTATATAAATTTTACCACAACCAGCACCTCCAGTAATAAAAAAATTATGACCGTCATCAAGCCATCGAAGAGCTTTTTGTTGTTGTAAAGATAACATTTTTTATTATTTGCTGAAAAAAAAACAATAAAAATTTACAAAAATATTTTTAATCTGAATATAAATACATATAAGCATATTTAATAAAAAACACCATAAATATAATTTTAGCATCAACGTTCATTTTTAATTTAAATAAAAAATCCTAATCTTCATCGTTGGTCAATAAAATTTTGATACTTTTGATTTCATTGTCATTCAATGTTTCGTTATCCAAGTTATTTTCTTGATTATTTGCCACAGAGTTTCTATTCATATTTATAATTTTCAACAACAATTGTTTATTTTGATTTTGTCTTATTTATTCATCTAAAAAATGACACTTTTTTTTAACAAAAAATTTAAAAAATTACATGACAATAACATGTTCTATACATTTATCACAATATATAAAAGAACAATTTCTCCACATTTTTTTATTATGTAATTTAAAAAAAAACAAATTAATTCTTAAAAAAATTTATATTTAAAAAATTTTTTATTTTGTATACAATCCATTCAATTCATATTTCTTATTCTTTTTGGATTTGTTATATTCGTTTTGTTAAACCTTTATCATGCTCTTTTTGCAAACCAAATACGTATTGTCCGCTTGACATTGACACGAACCCAAACAAAAAATTTTGTTTTTGTAATATTCATAAATGTTCTTCAATAAAGTTTTCGAAAAACCAATTTTTTTTGCAACCACAACAATAATATTTGTTTCCATTTTTTTTATTATTATCAATCTAAACAAATATAATTATTCTAATAACAAAGAATATAAAAATACAAATAAAAAAATAATATATTCTTTATATAAATGTTTATATTTGTTCTTATAATCACTATCATTTTTTTCGGAAATACGAATTTTTTTCATTTTAGTATTACATGCTAGACACATTTGATCCAACGGACAATTACAAGAGGTCAAACCACGAATTTTCTCTCTGTGATATTTGGAAGTTTTGTTTATTAAAATTTTAGATAATCCAATCTTCTCAGATGTTTTTAATAACATATTAATAAAATCTTTCACTGCTTCCACTGAACACTGACAACATAAACGAATAAGTCGTTCGTCGTCGTATTCTTGACATTCACACGCGCCTAAAAAATCGATCGCTTTTTTTTATTTTTTATAAATTTCCATCACTTGTTCTTTACTTAATTCAAGTTTATTAGCTGTTTTCAAGATTAATTCATCTGATTCTTCTTGTTTTCTTTCCATTTTTTTTATTATGTAATCTAAAAAATCAATATATTTTATATGCTTTTCTTAATTCTATACAATTAAAACAAGCATTTAAATTACAAATTACACATTTAAACGTTGTACAATCACAAAGAGCAATTTTAAATAAAAGATTGTATACATGATTACGCTTTTTAAAAATAAAATAGAGAAAGATTATTGGATGACCAAGTTTTCTTGCTGCTTTTTTAAAGATTTTTGAATCATTTTCATCGACAACCCACCATTTTATTGACGTTTATATTTCTTCTGGATACTTTATAACTTTTACTTCTTCTGGTTTTATTTTGAGTACTTCTTTTGCAAAATTATCAAATTCTTCTTTACTCATTTCCATTTCTTTTATTGGATACGGTAACACATGAATTCTAAAGTTTTCATAGCTAGCATCGTCAATAATGATATCTATTTTTTTTATTATGTAATCTAAAAATAATTTTACAGTTCTATTTTATAAAATAAAGTTTAATTTGTAAACATATTCATTAATTTTCTTTTGAGATCGTTGTCGAGTATATATTTGACCACTTTTTCATAATTTTATTTACAAGACATACATTGATGTTCGTATTTGCAAGTATTTTCTTTACACAAATCCATAGAAATCATACATTTCTCTGTTTCTCCAGTTGGATCAGATTTCACAACATAATTTATTAATTTGTCCAAAGAAATGTTATCAGTTATTAATTCAGTCGTTTTTTATTATGTAATCTAAAAAATTCTTTTACAATTTTTTATATAATATTATAATTTTTAAATATTTCGAATACTTTTCTTTAAGATTTTTTTCACGTATGTATCGCTGAATATCGTCGTAATTTCTTTTACAAGTCTCACAAGGATTATAAGCAGTACAATTTTCTTTCGAACAAGTATCTGCGTTTTCCATTAATGTTTTGCATTGTTTGAGTGTCATCATAAAGAAGAGCTTTTTTCAACAGAAGATGAGTGATTTTTCAACATTTTCAAGATGAGTGAAATTTTCAACATGATATTCAAAATCTGACATTTTTTATTATGTAATCTAAAAAAATACAATAAAAATTACAATAAAAAATTACAAGTCAATATTTATTACAACGACATTGACAGCATCCTACATAACGAATTGGTGAAAATGTTGCCCTATCAAGTTTCTTAGCACGTCGTAGCACAATATTATGTTCCATTTTTTATTATGTAATCTAAAAAAAATACAATAAAAAAATTACAATACTTTTATTTTTTCATCAAATATCAAATGTTGTTATTTCTAAACGTTTTTTTTTCACATCGCCCCGAATTAATTCTTGACAAAATTCTTCAATACATTCACTACATTGTTTACAAAGATTAATAGATTGACAGCGTCCTACAAAATGAACAAGTGAAAGTGTTTCTGTTGTCACATCAAGTTTTATAGCAGCTTGTAATACAATACTTTCCATTTTTTTAATTATGTAATCTAAAAAAAAATTTAACATTTTGACTCTTTTTTCTTTCATACATATAATTTTCGTATTGACACGAATTGACAAATTGATCCATAATTATTCCGGTTTTATGATGTAAAAAAATACTTTGCAAATAACCAATCAACTATAAAAATTCGTGTCTTAAATAGTCTTTCAAATTTAAAAGTTTTTCAGTCTTGCTTTGAAATTTAAACCCTTACATTACTTCTTTACGAAATTCTGGAAAATTTTTTTCCGTCGGACAAGAAAGGAATCTCTAAGATTCCTACTTGTCCGACGTCATCTTTTAAAAATTTTCGTAAAGCAACAAATGATAATAAAATGTCGTTAATAATTTATCCAAATTATTCCATATATGATGATCACTTGTCTCTATCACAATGTATTGTCTTTATCACAATGTTCGCAAGTTCGATATGGTAACTAATGATAGTAATATTTTTTTATTAATATCCTTATTATCTTCTTCTTTCCATTGATCCATTTTTTTAATTAGTTGTCTTAAAAAAGATTTACAATATTAAAAAAATTACAATAATATTTACAAAAACAAAACACTATCATGAAAATTGTACTCATTAACAAAATTCTTTTAAATAATCTTATAAAATATTCTCTCGAATATTTTCTACATTTTAAAACTTCTTTCTGTTCTGGTAAAATAACCATTTTGCATTTCTGCCAACCATAAAAAAGATCAATAGATTTAATACACTCGATAATTATTTTCGAAAAGGCTTTAATACACATGTTGAGTATTTTTATATCGCCCCAATGGTACGACATTAAACCATCATCTATATCACGAATACAATGCCTCATTTCTTTTAGTTTTTCTTCATTTTCACATTCGCGAAATTCGTTATTCTTTAAAAACTGAATCAAAGTCTGAAACAAGTTACACATAGCAATACTCTCTTCTTTAATCAAATCCAATGTTTTTACTTTTGCAATAGTTTCCATATTTTTTATTTTAGCTAAAAAATTTATCATATATCACATTTATTAACAAATATATTTGTTAATAAAAACTATTTTCCTGTAGAATGTTTAATCATGTTCAACATGTTCTACATGACATGTAGAAAATGAAGAATCATGTTTATTCATTTCTAAAATTATAAAAAAACTTATTTAAAACCATTTTCTAAAATTATACAAAATTATTTTCCCGTCAAACCAAAACCACCATTTCTTTATACGTCTTCAATCATCGTCATAGTCAGTTCACGACAAGAACAATAATCGATTTTTGTAACTATTTTTAACGCTTTAAATGTTTTCAAAAATCCTATTTGAGCAACCACATCTTCGCGTTTGATAATATAATCTTCTTCCGAATAATTATAAAGCAACACTCTTATTTCATCTTTATAATCAACGTTTATTATTCCTGGTGAATTATATACGGCAACATCATTTTTATAAGCGATACTTGATTTGGAATATATTTGTCCTTGTAAATCTGCGTCTATTTTTTCAATATATATTCCAGTACTTACTAAAATACGTTCGTTCGGTTGAACTATGTAATGCTTTGTGCTTCTCAAATCAAAACAAGCACTCTCTTTTGTTTCATAAAAAGACCATTCTTGCGTATCTTAAATCTTTCGAATGTAATGGTCTTGTAAAAAGTTCATCTATATAAGGTAATAAAGGTATATCTGTTTAATATTCCGTACCTATGAGCATCTGCACAAATAACTCCTCGACTTCACCCACCAATTTTTTATCATAATTTTCTGGACATTTCAATTGATCTAAAGGTACTGCTCTGTTAAAATATTTATATACTTTTTTAACAATTTCCAAACGAGTATTTTCGTAATATCGCTTTTCTTCACCCATCTTTTTTCGAATTTACTTGCTAGAAGAAGTTGTTGTTTAAACAATACATTTTTTCCCCTTTTTATATGAAATGGTAGTCATAACAACTTATCCTACTTCATTAAAATAGAATTAAAGTATCAAAGTACAGAGTTTAAAGTTCAAATGGTGTTATCATATTAGGGTTTAAACTTTAAACTTGTATGACATCATAATTCACATGGGATTAACATTCTCCAAAAACTTGTTTTGTTCTAGTTTTTTAATCTCTATTTTCAAGTCAAAACAGTATAAAAGGAGCACATTTTGATTTTGAATTTATTTAAAGATAACTGAAAAAATGGAAACAATCGACTTTAAAGTTGTTTATTGCAATGATAACAATTATGTCAGCAGCAGGCACTTTGTGGTTTGTAGATTTTAAAAAAGAAAAAAATATTAAAGATAAACAATATTCTACTGTACCACTCAAACCTCTTGCTCAATTTATTTATGTTAAAAAAGATTTAATCTACAAACCTAAAAATGATGGATGTGAAATCTCATTCCCGTGGAAATATAGAGACATGTGTGATCTTAATAAAACAAATTATTTGTTCAGAGGCGAACTTAAATTAACCAAAGACGATAGCAAATTTTAAATTTCAAAAGGAGAAATCACTTTTAATGTCGTTTTTAAATTTAATCACAACAAATTAACAAAAAAAGTGTTGGAATCTTTGATGGAGATTATGCAAACTGCTCAAAACAGAGCTTATCAATCCATAGCTTATCCTAAAACGGGAATATTAAAAAATGTCGATTTTAACGGATATACTATTCGTTTGGCAAAAGAAGACGATGAGATTCATATCATAGAATACGATAGATTATTATCTGTAGAACCTTCTTTCATCAACACCATCAATAAAAATGGTCATCATAGAAGTTTTATCATGAATTTAAAACGAGCCGGTGATTCGTTAGCTGAGAAAAAAACGAACGAAAAAAAAAGCCAGAAGTAGAAGAAGAGTAATAATTTTTTTATGTAAATTTTTTTAATTGAATTAAAAAAAACCTGTTTTATTAATAAAAAACTTGTTTTTTATATAAATTCCTATATAAAGAGTTGTAAAAAAACATCTAGTTCATTTTTGAAAGACAGATTGACTAGCAAACAACTCGATGAAAGTCTGACCAAAGCAGTTCAACTTTTTTTATCCTGATAATGAATTACATCCTATGCTGTATGAATTTCGTCATTTAAAAAATACGTATGAAGAGTGGCAAGAAAACTCTCTTCAATTGTTTGAAAAAGCATCTCGTCGATATATGACTTTCGCAGAACAATCACCATCGTGGATAAATAGCTTGTTTGAAGTATGTCGTATGATCAATGACGATTTTTCAAATATAACAAAAACAACGATGGAAAAACAATATGTCGAACAAAGAAAAAAGATGGACGACTTTATTAAACTTTATTACAAGACAACAAAAAGGAATCAAAATAAATGCACTTCGTTGAAAAGCAAACTTAAACTGTCTTTGAAATATTATTTTTTGTTTCCTTATATGACCAACAAATGAGAATGCGACAAGTTAAAGAAAAATTGTAAAATAATAGAAAACGTTTATCCTTTTTGCATGCAGCAGCCCTATTTTTCGTATCACGACAAGCTTTTTCATAATGGATATTACACCATTTACACGCCTACGCCTATTTATGAATGTTTTTTAGATAAAAAAGTTTATACAGAAGGTGATAAAGTTTATATTTATAAAGCCTTTGATCGCTGCAATTTTCATGATAAAAGTTTAATAGCAATGTTTCCTACAGCTCAATGGTTTTTTTTCTTTAAAAGAAACTTAAACATTTCGATAATTCTATACAGAAAAGAAGACGAAGTTTATAATTACGAAAACAATAAAGCATTATCGAGTCAACCTAAACACAAAAACTCTAATTTTACCAAGTATTATTTAAACACGAAAGAAGGATTATAAACAAGACATTTATTTATTTTTTTTCCATTTCAAAAAGTAAATATACAATTTTGTTAACACGAAATATATTGTCGAAACATTCACATTTGTCTTTTTTATTAAATATACGCATTGTATATTCTCTTTTATTAATTTAATAAAACTTGACTATTCGGTAACGCAAAACTCTGTGTATTGTTCGACGTTGCCATATTTTATAAATCCATTAACAAAATCCTCTAAGTATAACAAAAACATTAGAGTTTCATATTTAGGGCAATGTTGTAACGAGCGCTCTTTATCTTTATGATGAAAAAAATGTTCCATACGTATATCTTCATTATTGTCATAGAACGGTAAACGAGAAATTTTTGGAAATAATAATCGATTTAAATCAAATGTGTATATTTTGTGCTTTTTTATCGTGCGCAATACATCTTTTTCCATACAACCACCTTTGTAAAAAACAAGATTGTAAAAATATTTCTTTTAAATAATTTACAACAGACCTGCAAAATATTATTTCGCCTGTATATTTAAAAGTGGGGTAATACTCTAATTCGTTAATTATATTCAGACAATAAAAATATATATTTTTACATTTTTCCTCTAATCTCTCAAAGTTAGCACAAGGAATCACTTGCGTATGGAAAAATTGCTTATCGCCAATCAAACGCAAACATAATTCTTTTATACAATTTCTTCCCTAACGATGAACTTCCTGGTTGGTGATAAATTCAAAATCCAACATCCACAACTAAAAAAATAGATTTTTTATTAAAAAAAGAAGCGTATTCTTTTAATAAAATGAATAAAAAAAGTATAAAAAACAGTTCAAAAATTTTTTTTAATTATTTTTTTCATTAAAAAAATGAATCGCGTTGATAGCATCATTAAAAAAATCCACAACAATTGCGCTATTTACGCGCTAAACGAAGTATCTAAAAGATATAAGCTTCACGAAAACAAGGCTGGAAATTCTTCACCCTCATCTGACCATGTAGAAGAAGAACATTATACAGATAAAAAATCAATTGAATTTATACAAAATGTACTCCATTCTCAAAGAATAACATTAAATTCTTATGGTATTGAAAAATGTTTTAAAAACAGTCAATTTAAAAATTTGTTAGAGAATCCACAACTCTGTCCTATTCATCTCGAACAGTTTGACAAATTGAAAAAAGAACATGTCGACAACAACTTTATAGCCGAATACTATAAATCCAAACTCACTGTTTTGTTGCTAGAATGAGATATAAAACATACTTTCGATTAAACAGACGGTGATCAAACAGACGGTTTTCTAGATACTTTCACCACAAAAATAATACCTACTGTCTCCTCTTTAATAGAAAAACTAGTGGAGCATTAAAAAAGAATCTGTTAAAAGAAATAGTGAAGGAATTATAAAGGAAGGAACCAGCGACGAAAAAAATTTGATTTGTTAATATAATAGACGCTATTGTATCAATATTTATAACGAGTTTTTTTAGTTTAGAAAAAGAAGAAGAATAAAAAAATGGCAACTAATGAATCTTTGTCTCTTTTTTTTTAAAAACTCTGAAATTAAAAATTATTTTATAGGAGTTTATGCCTTTGACGAACTCAGTCAAACGCAGACTCATATTCATATTATTAATAATATGAAAAAAAATGGTTCTTTTATTATTTACAACAATGAAACTACAAAAGAAGCAGGTCAGCATTGGAGAGCGTTGATCAAAATAGACAAAGCTCATTTTTCGTTTTGTTTTGATAGTTTAGGAGAAGAAAGTGTATTACAACAAATTCTAAATTATTTAAGATACAATAGCCATTTGTTAAAAGCAGTAGAAGAAGTAAGTACCAACGTGCAAATCAACACTATTAATATTAACTACAACGAAATTGAAATTAGTTTTTGTATACGTCAAACACACCATTTCCCCACAGAATGGACAGCAGAAAACCATGAGTTTTATTGGTTTACTAAATTTATTTTAAAATATAGCGCTATGACTGGCAATCAAAATGTCTTTTTTTCATATAAAAAATTTTCTTTTCAATGGAACGATAGCAGTTTGTCTGGAGCGTTTGCCGCCTATTTTGTAGCTTTTTTATTTCGCAGTGAAAATGTTTTATACAGTGATCAAATTTATCTACCTTCACTGTGCAGATTGCTAGATTATCACTTCTTTGAAGTAACAACGCTTCATGCATCGCCATTAATTCAATCAAATCTCCGTCCACTCTTTCAATTTATAAAAAATGAACTCTTTTCAATATCTTGATGTTACCGCTAAACAACTGTTTGAAAAAGACATGCATTTGCATTTATATATGAGAAAAACAAAAATATCAGGAAAATGTGGAACGAAATCTAATTCCTTTGGATCATGATATTTTTGAAAAACAAACAATGGCTCAAAATACAATTAAAAGATATTTAAAAGATGCTGGGTTCTTAAGAATGAATAACGAATGCACATGCCATAAATTATCCATATTAGATATTAAAGCTATTCCTTCTGTGTTAAACAAGGAAAATATTTATTACATGCAACAAAATGAAATAAATAACATTTACTTAAACAATTATTCTCAATTAAAGACTGCAAATCAATTTTTAGATAATCCTAGAGCTGAATTTAATTTAAAGAAACATGAAACGCTCATTGTTAGAAGAGGTAGTAGAAGAAAAATAATACAGATTTGTTAAATTTTTGCTCGTGCAGTGTTTCATTAGAAAAAGAAGAAATATGGTTCACCAACACGAATACAAAAAAGACGGCAAAAGTAAAAATTATGAAAATATGTGGAACTTGCAACGGCAAAAAAACATTGTTAATCAAGCATTAGAAAAAACAAAACGAGAAGAAATACAAGATAATATTCATTTAAATGTATATATTTATTGTTTAGATGAATTTATATAATATTTTTTTACAAATGTCTTTTTTAATATACTTTAAATACTTTGTCGGGTGGCATGTAAGGGTTGACGGGTTTTGTAACAACAACAGGTTTTGGAGCTGCGTTTGTTTTTTTGCCTTTACACGCTTTTTTTAAACCGTATAACAGCGAACCCAATGCGTTGATTACATTTTTAGGAGTAATAAAATAAGCTATTCCGTCGTATTTTCGTCGTATCTTAGATCTATAACGTCTCTGCCTTCTTCGTCGATAAGCCATCCTCCCCAAGATTTAATAACAAAGTTTACAAACTTTGTTTCGGATATTTCAAAACAATGTTCTTGTCCGTCTTCATACATAAAAACAATATTGAGTTTATCACTTGAACGAGTTACTTTAATTAACTTTAATTTCATGCTCATATGCTTCATCCTCTTAGAAGGCTTTAATGCACTTCTCAATTTCTTCCTCATCGGACTTAGTAATCTGATAGAAAAATACACACACACATATATATATATATATGCGCTAACTTAAAAAAAAAAAAAAAAAAAAGAAATGGTAGAAAAGAAATACCGAATAAAGATATAAAAGCAATATTATCAAAAAAGACATAGTCGCGTGGCACTATGAGATTGCAGGGGTGCAACACAAAAAACACAATAACTATATAGGCATACCCTTATCACAAACCGAAAAAAGTACATTAAAAACGTATATAAAAAAGCAATTTCGTTATCATTAATATCAATGTTCAATCAAGTAAAAAACAAGGATAGTAAACCAAAGAAAGTTTTATACTTCTTAAAACTTGGTTCGAATAAGATGGTTATATAAGTTTTTTTGGTTGGAAAATATTTTTAATTGCTTCTCGCCTAATGCTTTACCAAGCACTGGGTCGTTTTTATTAATCCTCCAGTGCTTGGTCGTCATTTACATTATTTCTTTTCCAATAGCGTCGTATGGTAAAACCAGTGGTATACCATTGCAGAAGGATTTTTTTCGGCATATTGATAAGTTTGACACCCGTTCCGTTGGTTTCGTAGGTTCGCTAGATTTTGTTTGGAAGACGAGGTCTTTTTGTGTTGAGGATAAAGCTTTGCTAAATTGATAGTTAATCATATCCATTGGATAGCCCTTAACTATCAGCGTTCGTGCTAGCTTATCTAATTCGGTTTGTAGCACGGAGTCTTTCGATATTAGCCTGTTCAACCTTAAAGCTTGACTATATATATAATACCTATTTTCTGATGTCTTGGGTGGTTTGAGTGGAAATTTAATAAAGATAGGGTTTCAGTGGGTTTTTTATATATATTGGAGTGGATGGTGCCATCTTCATTTTTTTCCAGAGTCAGATCCATAAAGTCGACGGACTTGGAAGATGTGGTAAAAGTAAAGCTAATATTCTGGTGTAAGTATTCATAAATATTTTTTCTTCCTCCAGTTATTTTGGGGTACCTCTGAAGATGATGAGAACGTCATCAATAAACCTCTTATACAACACGATGTTATTTTTATATTTTTGGACAATCGTTTGGTCTAGTTCTCCCATAAAGATGTTAGCGTATGGGGGAGCCATCCTAGTACCCATAGAAGTCCCAAATTTTTGATAGAAGGTACGAGGTCCAATCATAAAAGCCATGTTTTCGAGAATTATCTTTAGTAGTCTGCAGAAATGGTCGGTGCGTATTATGGGTGGTAGGTAATCAGGATGCTTGATTGCATTCCATTTATTACAAATAAAGTTCCTAACGGCCTCTATCCCATCGTTGTGAGGGATATTCGTGTAAAGGGAGACTACGTCGGCTGTGATCAAAATGTAATCCTCTTCAGGTAACGGAGTGCTACACAAAATTTTCAACAGCTCTGTTGAATCTTTGAAGTATGATGGTAAGGATTCAGCCATTGGTAACAGATACTTAACCACATATTCAGATATATTGTCGGTAGGGCCCTCGCAACCCGACACTATTGGTCTCAGTGGTGTGTCCAATTTATGGACCTTGGGAAGTCCGTAAAAAAGTGGGGTCCTAGCCTCGGTTGAGGGAAGCATGAATTCCGCCACTTTCTCGGGAATCATCAAGCTGTTTCTTATGTAAACTATTTCGTTTATAATTTTGTCAGCGATTTCGTATGTGGGGTTACAATTTAGCTCTTCGTAGGTCTCCTTGTCCTCCAGCATCTTTAGTACCTTATCTTCGTATTCTTTTTTGTCGATGACACAGATGCCTCCACCTTTGTCTGTTTTTTTTATGATAACATCCCGATCTTTTCTGAGTTTCTTTAGGGCTACATACTCTCCCGGCTTCATATTCATATTCATGGTATCTTTATGTTTGTGTCCCTTCATAATTCTCTCGGTTTCATTTTCAATAATGGAGAAGAATCTCTTAAATTTGGTATTATTCTTGGCTAGTGGCCTCCAACTAGGGTTAGGTCTTCTGAGGTGGTTATTAATATTACTATTAATTATTTGTTGTTCTTACCTAGTTTTTGTTTCTCAAAATACATTTTGCAGTAGATTTCTCTTTTAAATTTCTTGATTTGTTTAACATATAGTTCAAAAGTAGGTTTTTGGGGTTTCGCAATCCATTTTTAACCCTTTCTCTAGAAGATCCAATTCGTTATTCTCTAGATTTCTTTTTGAGAGGTTTGTAATTGACTTATTTCGCATCTCCCTTTTTGTATCATCAATCGATTTTGTAATGAGTTTTTTGTTATCGCTTTTAACTAATGTTATCGTTTGAGGAAGGAAGAGTTTTCTATGTGTTAGTGTGCCCGGTTGTCTTATCGCGCCATTAGCATAATATAAGAATTTTTTGACAAGGTGAAGTCAGCTTTTCAGGCTAGATGGTATAGAAAAATATAGTATTAAGAGGGGTATCTAGCAAAATATATACCCTCATACATCCCCCTAAACCCACCTATACCAGAATGTCAGTGTGCACCTCCATATATGTACACAAATATACTAGTCAAGACATACCATAACTCATGAGTATGTATGCATACATGCGTAATCAACGCATGCACGCCTACATAAACACACACACACATAGAACAAAATTTATACACATATACACGCTCCTAAAATGCGCAACATCGCACATACTCACCCCATCAAAACACTTAGACTAAAGAGGAAAAAACCAAAGCGCAAAAGCAAATCAAAGCCACGCTAAACGGGTAGGTAAAGTGTAAATCAATAATACATGATGTGTATTGGCTTAAGGGTGCATCAGAGCAACGTAAGAAAGGTGTTTTTCCACCAGAATATATTATACACATAAAAAACAATACAATTAGGCTATATCAGTTAACATTTTTGTTAAAAATAATATGTCCGTGTTATATTTGTATACCTTCATACACTTAACACAAACATTGCCGCCCTCCTTTAGATTTCTTTCTTCGATTGTTTTACTATGAAGTCTTAATTCATACGCCAGTAGGCAAATTTATTAATTTGTATCTTGGAGTAGGTATATTCAGGATCAGTATTATATTTCAGGTACTCGATGAGCTCCATCGCTGTCTTTTTATTAAAGCATCTCTCTTTGTGCGTGTGAGTCTTTTCTTCCTCCGCTATATCCCCAGAGTTTCGAACTATTCTTTTTATCATGGGCGAGGTCAAAATTAGTAGTTTGTTGCAAGAAGAAGTGTTCGTTTTTGGAGTAGCGTTGGTTGATATAGAAAAATCAATTTCGTCAACAGACGGCGTTTTTTCTTTTTCTTTTTTATTATTATGCTCCACTAAACTAGGTAGTGACACCTCTATCTCACGCGTCTGAAATGGTGTGGTTTTCTTAAAAAGGTAATCAGTGGTGTTATCATCATTGCTTATCGTTAGATCTATGAAGTCTTTACCTTTCTGAAGATTCTGGAAAATCTGGAAATAGAAAGAAGAATTTTACCTTATCCGTTAAATAAAAATCTTCCTCCTCCATAGAATAAAATTCCTCCTCCCCCCCCCCCATCATAACAAAAAGATTAGTGTTTATCAATAGGTTCGGTGATTTATAATTCGCATCCGAACTCTAAAACCAATTATTTTCATGGAACACAATAATTCTCATGGAACTGAATAAGCCTATAACAGGATAAAGAGGAGTGCATATGAATAGTAGCAGAATACCACCTCAAGATGAATCACCATAGCGATAGACCGGATATAAGACGCTCGTCAATACGTGAGTGAATCTCATAAAAGTAAATCTCATAAAAGTGAAAATCTCATAAAAGTGAAAAGAGGGAAATGCCCTAACCCTAAAAGTGAAAAGAGAAAAGTGCGTTTGCCGACGCGGGATGCGAACTCGGTTCTCCGAGGCCATATGCAATCTCCTAGCCGAATGAGCTAGACGCTCTTCTTTATGCTGGAACTGATTACATTTTCATTCTAAAAATTTAAAAGCTATTTTAAATAAGATTCAGAAAGAAATTCGCATGCAAAAAGTACATCATAAACCAGGTATACGATGCATGGTAATGTTAGCCTTAAATTGTTCTTAATATATTTGTAAAAAAAATATATGGACATGCGCAGTGGAATGCTAATATGACAAAAATTCCTAAGAACAAGAGGCGCATATATGCATATACGGCTATAAAATAGGTGGATAATTAATGCTTAAATCAATTAAAAAATGGCGATAGGCGCAGTGGGGTGCGTATACATAGACTGACTTAATATAGGGAGAGGCGCAGTGAAGTGTGCATATATAGACCGACTTAAATAGGGACAGGTGCAGCGGAGTGTTGCTACATCGACTGACTAAAATAGGGATAGGCGCAGTGGAGCTAAGTCGCTAGCGCAAAAAGGGTTTTTGGTGAGGGCAAGTAGTCCAAAAAATTAACTTATTATTCTTAGTGTAAAAACGCCTGCTGCTCTGCCTCAGTATAAAAACATATCATACCGCAATGGAGTGCGTATACATCGACTGACTTAAAGTAGGGATAGGCGCAGTGGAGTTTGCATATATAGACTAACTTAAATAGGGACAGGCGCAGCGAAGTGTTGCTACATCGATTGACTAAAATAGGGATAGGCGCAGTGAAGCTAACTCGCTAGCGCAAAAAGGGTTTTTGGTGAGGGCAAGCAGTCCGAAAGAAATTAAATTTATTTATATCGATAAAAAATAAAAATAAAAATTTCTTGACCATGTTCGGTTGCACTAAATGCATCCCATTTACCTTTTAAATAGTTTTTTTGACGTTCAATGCATCTCGTTAAAATTTTCTTTTTTGTTTCACTAATGTACAAACTGCCACAAGAGCATGTGAGTTTATAAACACCGGGATTGCTATTTGGAATTCACTGAGACTTGTTGTTGCATAAGATGTTTTTAAACGTAGGTGGTGTAATAAATATTAGTCTGACGTTGTAAGGTTTAAGTTCTTTACTTAGTTTTTGACCTATTCTTGGAAGCCATGGAAGTTTAACTGTATATTTAAATGTTTCTGTTTTATAATATTTAATTTTAGAAAGATTGATTCTTTGCTGAATATAGTTCTTAGCAGTTGTTTCTCGCTAAAATTAATTCAGACAATCTAGTAAAGGTCTAAGTCAACAGTGTTTGTTTGTTTGTATAATTGCAAAAAAAATTACCTCCTTTGCTTAAATTTTTGTTTGCTTAAACAAACTCATTTTTAAAATTTCAGGTACAACAGCTTTGTGTACCAGGTACAGTTATTCTGTCAGACACACAGGAGAAAATATTGCATTTCATGTGGATAAAGTTGTTGAAAAAGAAGGGCTTCATCATCTCTCCATTGTAGCAGTTGTGGATCAAGCAAGCAATGTGGCAGCAGCTTTAAGGAAAAGTAAATACTTTAGCTCATTGGATGAAAACAGTATGCAGAGCACGGATCACAAGCTAAATAACTGTTTGAGAAAAACACCTGAATCAGACCCATTGCTTTCAGTAAGAGAATTGTCGTCAAAAATGCATTACTCTACAAATTACATTACTCTCCTTGAAAATGAGTGCATGTCTCATAATATATCTCCATTAAAGATTCCAACCTATTGTGAAACCCGATAGAATATTCACCTTCAACTCATTGATGCCATATTGAGAATAAAATACCCTCTTCTAAAGATGAAGTTTGACAAGGTAGATTTCCATGATGCTATACCAGATGAAGATCAAATAAAACTTTTTGAACAATTACTACCTGTTTTGAGCTACATCAAAGATTTCAGTGAATGACTCTCATGTGATTCCCAACCAAAGATGCATCAGGTATTACTCAAGCTTAAAATACTTTTTGGATTTATTGAAATATTTATTGCCAACGAAAACTGCAGTGAATCTGTAAAGTTATTATTCTCTGAAGTACTTAAAAATCTGCATGCCAAATTTCCTTTGAAAGGAAGTGGAATCTTTCCACTTGCAGTTGAACAACTACTGAATCCCTTCTGCAAGGACACTTCTTGGGAACTACAAAGTTCAAGGGTGATTTAGTTGAGAAGCTTGTGGCAAATCACCCAACAACAATGCAGACTAATAATGAAAACATATCATTTCCAAGCATCCAGAAAGAGAGAGTCAAGGACGTTCGAGGCCTGTCTAATGATGCTTTGGAAATGGAGAATTTGTTTCTAAATGAGTTAATTTTTTAATCAAATGATTGATTAAACCACCATTGGTACGTGAGTTCATCCATTACTTAAGTTTACCGAGAGCTGATGAGCATACCTGTCCTTTGGCATGGTTGGAAGGCACATGAACATCATCTCCCACTCATTTCTGATTTGGCAAGGGGATTCCTTGGAATATTTGCGAAATCTGCATCCTCAGAAAGATCATTTTCTCAGGCTGGACAAGTTATAACAAGAGAAAGATTAAATTTGTCACCAGAGCTGGCAAGTCAGTGCATATTCATAAAAGGCAACTATTCCAGATTGTCACCTTTTGTTCAAAATTGGTACCTCAGCAAGGAGGATGTTGAAGATCAACCCATGGAGGAAATACCTTCATCTCCAGACTCTCAATCTCAAACCTACTTTGAAGCTACCCTTTTACAAGCAATCTATGACAAAAAGAAAGCCTTGAAATTCTTGAAAAGAAAGAATAGGACTGTAAATCTCATAATCAATGAATCAGAAGAGTCAGACGAATTTTGAATGTTTTATTAAGATCTGTGATCTGTGTTTATAATCTCTAGGATTATTATGGAACATTTCATTTTATTGTATCTATGAAAAAATAAAATAAAATATGAAAAATTACTTTGTTGTATTTTTGACAAATAACTTTTGACACTTAAAAAAAATGTCATGGTAATTGACATATGACAAAATCGACTTTAGGATGTATTGTAACTGGCATATATCAATTACAACATGATGTTCATAGTATTGTCTAATGGCTATATGCGAATACATTTATCGATTTTGCTCAAATTTGTATTCACGTAAAACGTCCAATTACTTCGCAAATATCAAGTAAAAGCAATTGCGTTCTTGAATAAAAGAATTTCTTTTCATACAAGTTGACAAGTTATATATTAATAAGTTATATTAACATACAAGTTAAGGTATAATTTTTTGAACATTTATTTTTTAGGCTTCACTCATCGCTCTTAGAAAAATAAAGAACAGTTTAAAAAAAAAGAAAGAAACTACTCAGTTAAAATTAGAATTAAGAGGAAGAAAAGGAAAAATATATTCCGGATATTTTACCTAAACAATTTTACGCAATTTTAAAATAAGATTTGGATGATCTATGCATATGAGTCAAGTCAGATGATAACATAACGATTTTGTTGTGATTTGCGCATACAATGTTCGAACGCTGCAAAATAAACATAACTGTAATCTGTATCTTTAATGAAGTTTAATAAAGGTTAACTGTATCTTTAATGAAGCTTACAATTTTGTTTAACTAGGAAGCCAAAAAAAGTAAAAGTAAGCAGAACTAAAAAAATATCAATAAATTTATATTTCATTAGAGAAAATAAAAAATAAATAAAATTGTTATTAGTAATTTATTTACTAATATTTCGTATTACGGGTTGCCTACTGCTAGTTTAAATATTTTATCAAAAAATACTTTTTGAAAAATAATTGATTTTAGTTCAGATACAAGGCTTGAGGCATAAATGTACCGTTATGCCCCACTGTTCCGATATGTCCTGCTCTACCCTCGATCGAAATCTCGATTTAAAAATGAATAACAACTTTTCCTTGCAATATCTAGAGTAAGAACATATTTTCCTTTTTATCTAAAACTTTTTTAGTCTCGAAACATTATTAAATATTTGAGGTAATGTTTTTTTCCACCAAAAAACTAATTATTTCAAATAAAAAACTTCCATTACGATTTAAGTTTTTTTTAATTTTAATTAAATGAAAAGCTTAGTAATTCCATAGTTTAATGCATACTTTAAAACAAAGAATAAGAATTACAAACCTTTTTTTGATTGCGAAGACTAAATATGTCTTAAAAATATTTAAAAAGGAAATCAATCACTTAAGGTTTTTAATTTTTATGGAAAACTGCTCCGTTAACCTTCATTTAATTGCTTCATTTAACTTTTAATGAGCTAATTTAATGCGCATGCTCACAATAACGTTCTACGTCTAAATCGGTGTAACTATCTCATATTAAAAAAACATTTTAATTGCAACTTTGTCTAACCATAAATACATTTATTATATTTTTATGACTTTTATGGTTTAACGAATTAAGAGGGCATTTTAAAGACAGCTTTAATTAGAAAACGTGATTTATTAATAAACTCAATTAGTAGAAACTTTTATTTAAAAAAATAAAGTTTATACATTAGAGTTATCACTACCGTTTTACTATCGCTTTCTTAATTTGATATTGTCAATACCGAAAGGTCAACGATACAATTTGCATAGACATTTTTTTTCTTCCGTTTTTCAGGATAGCAATGAGGCGCAGCAGAATGGATGTTTTGGATGCATGTTTTATCTTTAAACCATGCATCAAAGCAGAGTTAGGATCAAATTACGATTATCATTGAAACGGAAATTTATACTAATTGTTAAACTATTCATTATACCAGTATAAATATATTGAACCGATGCATTAGTTTTATTAAAATTATGTAAAGTTACGTTTTAATAAATCAAATCGCCATCGTTTTCGACTATACTTTAATAAATTTACGTAGCTTGGTAATATAGTTGGCTCTGTTGAAATATTGTCCAACGAACTATTTAAGAGAGTTTTAAGTTTAAGTTTCATTGTCCAAGTAATTTGTTGCACCCTCTTGACAGCCTTTATTGGATCATGTAAGTCTTGCTAGAAGCGTTCCAACGGTTAAATGTATTACAAGAGATGAATTTTTCCAAACTTCATAAAACCCTTTTAGTTCAACTTTTTTTGACGACAAATATTTTGTTTGATTTAGTGACTCTATACGAGAGATAAATGGACCAGAATTATCAAAGGGTATTTTCATTGCATTCCGTTTATAATCCAGCAAGCGAGTACCAAATTATGATTCTGATAAAATTATGATTCTGATAAAAGTTTTAATCCTCGTAAACGTTTTTGTAATTGTTTATAAAGACAATGTAACTTTTGTAAGAAATCTTTATATTTTGCAAATGAATATTTTTCAAAATCATCTTTTACTGCGAGCTCTAGATGATGGTGAAAACAATATATTACTCGAAGCCATTGAGATATTTTTTCTGTTAAGCTCCTTAACCCTAACCCTAATCCAAGTAAATGCCAAGAAATACGCTTGCTTTATTTACGTCTAATACTATTAGTTTTTTTACCTAAGTCATTTATTTGCTTTAGACAGATTTGTAAACCAAAGGCATTACAATGCCAGGACTTTCAACCGATAAAAGTTTAACACATGGACTGCCCTTAAATAAATACAATAGATAAACAAACTCTTGTTTCAGTGTAGCAGTATTACAACTGACGTTATTTAAAATTGAATAACATCACGACTTTAAAATGAAATCATCTTGACTTAAAAATAAAACCATCTTTGAAACAAGCTTTATCAAGTTAAGATCAATGATTAATTTGCTCTGATTTGGTCTGTCAAAGCGATTGTTGAATAACTATAAATAATGAATAATTTGCTTGTTAAATAACTATTACCAAGATCAACGCCTTTTTTCTTTAAATAGCCCGAGCAAATCAGGGAAATCGAAAAGAGGGCGTTTTATAAGCCAAGTAGTTAGCTGAATTGAATTTCTTCTTAAGTGACGATAATATTCATTCATTTCTCGCAGCCCTTTTCCAATTTCAGTATTTTTGTTATTACATTCATAACCTTCTGCATCTATTTTCTCCGATAATTGATGAGATGTGCTTCCTGAGATGTTGTTTACTATTGTAATGGCATCTTACACAATTTTTCTTAGGTTGTAGGAGTCCCAGGACGAATCCACGAAATAAAATGTTTAATGTTTTTCATACGAGATTGATATTACTATTAAAGAAAGCAGCGTTACCTTACAACATCATCTCCCTCAATATCATACTCAAACTTCAAATTAAATTTTTATTCTCATTTTAAAACAGTACTTTATTTAAATTGCTATAATTATAGATTTTGATAAGAATAATGATGCAGTACTTTTTAATATTTAGTTCACTTTGTCTACTACGCTTTTAATTCAATATATTAAAATTTTACAAGTTTGCTCAAAATGATTATAAATTTAAACGTCATTTTGCAAATTAAAGCCATTGAAATCTCAATGCCTTAGTTTAGCAATAGCTTTTCTTTTATTATTTAACCCTTTACTACCATCATACAAATTTTGCTGAGTAATTATTACAAACCTCTACTGACACATAAATATAAAACCACACTAGAATATTCTGGCAGTGTTATTACAAGCGTTGTAAACAAAAAAAAAAGTTCAAATATGGGCGAAAAAACAAAAATTCAAACATGGGCGAATTTTTACATTGTACTTATAGAAAGTGGCGAAGATAGCAATAAAGATACAGATCTTGGCAATTCTGACTTTAGTAATGATAAGGATGACGATTTAATGGAATTTGAAGTTGAAAACAATACATCTACTTTTATTCTGTATGTGCATTAACAATACATCTACTGTTATATGAAGATACATCTACTGTTATACTCTCTATGTATTAACAACACATCTATTGTTATATAAAGATAAATCTAAGTTATTTAAAGTTAAACATAATAAAAGTAAAATTAAATATATACAATACACAGTAGCGGATTATCATTAAAGCAAATGAGGCCATGGCCTCAGGCCCCACAATTTAAGGGGGCCCAAAGTTCAATTTTTTTAAAGAAAAAAAATAATAATAAAAAAAATATATATACTATTTTTTTTATATAATTTCTCTGCAACCTTCAAAAACAAAAGCCTTATTGTCTAATTATACGAATTTATTACCTAACAAGGTTATCACTTCTTAAGGAAAACATGCAATGTAGAAAATAATTTTTAATTTAACTCAAAAATAATCTGGCATTAGCATTTTCTCTCGTGATTCAATTCATTCAAAGGAAAGGTGCAAGTATTTCATTTAGGTAATTACAAAAGTTTATTGAAGTAAAACATTACTATCGTACAATTAGTTTTGTTTTACATAAAAAAATTGTTTAAAACGTCGTTTGATGTACGTTTGTGTAACATAGATAAATTAGGTTTGATGGTATTTAGATTCAGTGAGTATTTTTTTATTGCACGTTTTTAGGTGGCTAAATAATGTCTGGTTTCAGTCGGACATATTAAAGCGGTGCAGCAATGCGAAAAAAAGCTTCAGAAAAAAGTGAAAAACGAAGAAAATTTATTAAAGAAGACCGCCAAACTTGATTTTTTCACAGTCAAGAATAATGGATAATTCCAGCATTTCCATTAGTAGAATCGCAGTCTCATTAAGGAGCAAGCAACAACATAAATACTTTGTTACATACTAATGCTATGGTTGCTGTCAAACAAATTAATAATCAAACCGACAAAGAACATCAGCACACATATCAAACGGATACAGGATTTCTAAAGATGTGGAAGTGTACTTCATCAGGAATGGAAGTGCTGAAAGTCAAAACTTAACAGATAATTTTGAAAAGTTAAAACGGGTTTATGATAATCCAAATCGGATTCGTTATTGTTCATCTGCATTATTTACACGGATACATTCTCTAACTAACGAAATATCCAACCGTACCTGACTTTGTTATTTCCCAACAAATGGAAAGATTAATTGTTTTATTTGTAAGCTTCTCTCAGCTACTCAAACAGACTTAAGACATGGGTTCAATGATTGGAAGAATGCCAAACGTGCCATTGAAATGCATGAGAAGAGTCCGTGCCACTTAGCAGCAACTCTAACATAGAGCGATCGCGATTGGCTGGAAGGGTCGATATCATTTATTAAGGAGTTAAGAGCCGAAAGAATTTTTGTAGATCAGTTTAGAAGCGCGTGGTAGATATTATTAAGTTTTTGGCTGCAAGGGGTTTGCCATTTTGAGGTCATGTAGAAAAACTCGTCCACATGAAAATGGTAATTAGATGGGTTTTTTAGAGGTAGTGACAAAGTGTAATCCATTAAAAGCAATGCATATTGGAAACAGGAAACGCAGGGCGGGGGAATATGTCATACTTGTTATCGACTATTGTGAAGAACTTAATGTTCTAATGGGTCAAGCAGTGCTAACTTTTATAGTTAATGAAATGAAGGAAGCAAAATATTAGTGTTTCAATTGACTCAACACCTGATATATCACCTGATATACATTGTTGTCCGGCTGCTGTGAAATATTTTAATTATGTTCAAAATGTAAAAACGTTTTTAAGTGCATCGTCACATCGCTGGCATATTCTTCTTGTCAATTTGAGTAAAGACATACCAGTACCAAAGCGACTTTCTAATACTCGTTGGTCCAGTCATGCTAATGCAACACAAGGACTTTTATAGGGCTAAAATGACTTTTACTCAGCTCTTTGTGCAATTTCAAAAGATAATGAAGAGAAAGTTGTTACAAGGCAGGAAGCTGTTGGTTTAATTAATTGGTTTAATATGCTAGAAACTGGAATTTTAACTGCGCTTTGGGATGCAATTCTTCAGAGAATGAACAAAACTAGCAAGCTTCTGCAAAGTTCAACACTTGATGTAAATACAGCTGCATTTCTATTGCATTCCTTAAAAGGTTTTATAGAATCACTCCCCATAGAATTCAGCCTATTTGAGGAACAAGGCATAATGTTAGGTAAAATAAAGATTTATAAAGAAGATAGTAGCAGAAAGAAAAGAAAGTTAAGTTCAACAAAGGATTAGTAAAGGATGAATGCTCTAGGGACTCGGGTCAGACAAAATTCAGAAGAAACCTATTTCTTTCCATTCTCGATAGTCTAATCAATACCCTAGTTCAACATGCAGATGCGTGTTCTGCTGTTTGTGGCGAAATTGTTTTTTTGACCAATTTATCTAATTTATCCCCTGACACCATAAAGGAACAATGTGAAAATGTCAGGATGGCTCACAGTGACGCCATTGAAGTAAGTTTAAAAGATTAAATGGTTCATATTTCCGCTATATCTAAAAATTCAATTCGCCAAATTTGCAGAACTGTAAAAGGACAAAGATTACAGTAAAGAGTTATTAAATTAAGTTAATTTTTTTAATTAAATTAATTTAATTAGTTAATACTAGACCATAAATAAAGGAAACATTTCCCAATGTCGAAATTAAATGTTGTATTTATTTGAGTCTAATGGTGTCCAATTAAAGGGGAGATTAGAATGAATGAAATAAATTTCGGTGAAGTGGTAGAAACATTTGCTATATAAAATGGCAGAAATAATTATGTCAAAGGAAACCTAAGAACTAACTTAACTTTGGAATTCTCTATAATATTGTAGTCTAAAATAAACGATATACCATGGATAAAAATAAGCAACAAATATAGCAACGTCCAGGTATTCAACTGATTTACTTTGTAAGGGCCTCGCAGAGTTATTGGCCTCAAGCCACTCGTGTGCCTAATCCACCACTGACAATATATCTATTGTTATATTAAGATACTGTTATTTTGTGTATGTATTAACAACACATCTACTGTTATATAAGAAAAATTGAAAGTACCATTTAAAATAATGTTGATGAATTGGAAGCTGTTATTCCTTTTTCTAATTCTGCTTTGCCGTTATCTGATGGATTTAAAGATCCTGACAGTAAAAGCTTTTGTGTGTCAAGCACAATTGACAACGAAATTAAGGCTTTTGCCACTCCTAAAAAAGACTCACGTACAAGAGGTGGAGGAACCAGACAAGTACGTGTTCGAGATGGAACTGGTATAAAATGCAATAAATGAATTTCTATTGAAGGTTTTGCTGATCCTAATCATGCAGAAGCTATCGCTGATGTTGTATTCAATTTAAATATGCAAAATTATGCTGTCCAAGGTAGTATACCTAACCATTGCAGAGTGCATAGTAGTGGTAGAGTGCGAAGTCGTGGTTATAGGCGTAACAGTCATAACAGTCAGAGCCTTCCCCTGTCAACTTAGATAAAAGTTAGTAAGGACGTTCCTGTACATCTAATTGATTCCCCTGAACTCAAGAGTGGTTAAAAGACAGTATGGGGCAAAACCCAGCTTGCCTCAATTTTGTTGAACATTATTTTCCACTTGAACTTTTGAGTCTGATAGTTACAGAAACTAATCGGTATGCAGAGCAATTTTGAGCTGGGGTTAAATATTGACAACTGCTTTGAAATATATCACACGTGTTAGATTTTGTGTAAAAATTAGTATGTATACATGTTTTTTTTATGTCTTGTCTTACTGTTCTTTGCTTTTTGATTTTCTTTTGTTATTTGTTCTTTTTTGAAGAAAACGCAATATTTGAAATTTTAGAACATAAGATTTACTAACCTATAACTTTAATGCGATAATATTTGATAAAGTGTTGGAGATTAGAAAAATTTCAAGGTTACTTATTATATATATCTGATTGTTTTCTACAAATTTGAAAGTAGTCTGATAAAAGTAAGACATATTTTAACTTGATTGAATTTACAATTTTAGTTTTTTTAAATTTTTAAAAGATAAAATCTTTTCTTTTAAACTTTTTGTTTCATTTTTTAAATTATAAATTACTTAAAAAAAGTTGTATATTTTTTAAGCAGTTGAGCATTTTTTAAACTCATAACATAATCATATATATTAGCTCATAATAACCCGTATAATGCGGGTCTTGGTATATTTAATCCACACTGACCTTTACTATACTTGTTTTTTATTTAAATATTTTTAGTAAGCGGCAAAATGTACTGTAAAAAAATTATACTTATTGTATACACCTTAAAGTTATAAAAAAAAAGTGAAAATGTTGTTTAATTGTGTTAATTAATTACCATCAGTATAAAAAGTTTCAAAAAACATGAAATGACTTAAATATATGAAATAACGGACTTACCATGATTCGTATAACACTGGTCATGCTAAGTCCTCAACGAACGTTTTAATAACTTTTCTTTCATAATTTAAAAAAAAAAGCAAATTATATAAATATTTGTTTTGAATTAACGAATAATGTTCAATACTTTATAACCTCTTTAAACTTCTAAAAAACAAACAAAAAAAAACAGGGGGCGGACCTTATTATTTTTTTTTTAATTAACTTTTTTTCAGACCATCTGTAGCTTATAAGGACTCTTGACCCGCAAATTGTAAAGAAAACTAAAGTTTGCATGTAAAACTTGTTTTCTATAAGGAAGAAAGTTCTCTTTAATGCGCCGTCTTAACTAATTACTAAGCACATTAGTAACTTGGGTATCTCATGATATGTGATTGCATATGTGCACAAATTTCTAACGGTGTTTTCATTTTTTGTTTTTAGAAATTTTTAAAAGCTTTTTAAAAAACCCTCTCCCTTCATTTTGTTACAGTATATAATATCTTTATATGTTAGCATATAACATCAATAGGCCTTTAAAAATGTATTACTTTCTAGCCTAAAAAATTGGAAAAGATTTAAAAAAAAAAAAAAAGTGTGTAAACGAAAAAGATTTGAATCCACGCGAAGCAATTCAACCATTTTGTTTTGCCATATATCATCTTTTAACACTATTTAATAGTCTGTAACTTTATTTTAAAAAAAAAATTAAAAAAAAAGAAAAAGGAGGGGGGGGGGGTGATAGAGAGAGAACTTTTGCCTTAAATTTAAGCCCACATCTTATGAGCCTTATAAGAAGTGGGCCCTCTATTTTTCTGCAATATGCTGAAAAAGCATTATAAAATATATCTAAAATGAAACAAAAAAATTATGACATAATAAAAAGAAGTAAAATCATATTAACACTACGAACCAATTTACCTAATGCTTTGATGTTTTTCTAGAGCATTGTTAAAAACAGTCAAAACCTGCTAGAAAAGACATTTGTTGCAAAGACAATTAACTATTACACAAAATAACGAAAACATAAAAGCTGTAAATGCAAAAAAATTTTTTAATTCGACCAGAAAACTAAATTATTATTACCTTGTTTACGACAAACTAATTTATTTTTAAACTATTAGCTAATGATTAACATAGTAAATAAATAAAGATTACTAAGTTAAAACCATATTTTAACAGTAGACAAAGTAATTTAATGATAATTGATATAGGACCAAAGTTGAACTAAATAATTAAAATAACAGCTAATTTTAAAATATTTCCAGTTATACACGAAAAATAACTCTTCCATCATCAGGTTTATAAAAACAAACTTTAAATAAATAAATTAAAAAAAAAAAAACTAGTAAAAAGTTTATTTATTTGAAATAAAATACCTTTAATCAAAAAAATTAATGCCTTTATGAACAGATAAGAGATCATCAATAAAGAACTTTCACAGTGAAAAAGTGATTTTTAAGTTCTTTTCAACTTTATAACTTTTGAATTAGATGACTTCTTTAGTAAAGAATAAACCTTAAGTTATTTTTAAATGAGTATGGTAACTGTTGAAGACAAGTTATTTATTTAATTCAAGCATTTCAATACTAAAATAATTCAAGCCCTTTTTCAATTGCATTTAAAGTATATTATTCTGTTATCTTTTAATTTAAAAAATTAGAAGACGAAGATGACTCTAGAAAACGATGCTCTTCAAAAGGCCAAACTCTTGATAAATTTTGCGTTTATCTCATGGCTTACTATATAAAAGGTCTTGCCAACGCGCGGCTTGCGTAAAAAACTGGAGGCAAGTTAGTTTTATATTTGAAAAACTAGAAAGCAGTTTCACAAAATAAATACAGGGGTGGTTTTTGAGTAACAATAATAATTATATAACATTAATAAATAATTATTATAAAATTAACAAAATAATTTTCATTTAAAATTTTATTTGATAATGTTAATTTAAGATATATATATATATATATATATATATATATATATATATATATATATATATATATATATATGTATATATATATATATATATATATATATATATATATATATATATATTATATATATATATATATATATATATATATATATATATATATATATATATATATATATATATATATATATATACTTATATATATGTATGCTTAAACTAATATTTGCATAAAATTTACAATAACAAAACACCCGTCATTATTTTAACTAACTTCCAAATAAAATAAAAAAAGTTAGTTGAGAGGTGAAAGATTAGGTAAAGGATTTAATTTAGTATTTAGAAAATGGTTCGTCGATGTTGTGTAACAAATTGCAATAGCAATTATAATGCTCAGAATAGAGTTAAAATATTTAGACTTCCAAGAAACATTGAAGAACGAAAACGTTGAATTGTTATAATACCAAGAGATAATGTTCCTGATACTAATTACACCGTAGTATGCAAAAGACATTGACCAAAAAATTATTCAAATGTTACTGATTATTGAAAGCTGAGACCTCGTGACCTCCGTCAGTATTTGATTGCATAGAGCAAGGCTTAGTTCCTACTGTACCCATGCCACTTAGAAAAACATCAATGCCTTAATAGTGTTCGCTGGCAAGAAGAGGATGAGTAAGCAATATTTAATTCATAAGAAAAAATAGAAAGTATTAGTGTTTAATATGAAAAGCTAAAAACTAATGAATTTAATTTTGCTATTTTTAATTATTTATGCAATGATATATTATATATACAGTCTTCAGACATTTAAAGGAAAGTGTTTTTCCTAGATTTCTTCTTTGCATAAAGATCTCACTTTGAAGCATTTCATTGTTGAGTTAAAATTAGTGTTATGACTTTATCATCTAACCGAGTTTATATAATGAACAAATTTTCCCATATCCAAGAAGCATTAAGATTTTTAAATTGTAGTGAAAAAACACCCCAAAAAGAAGTCGTATATCAACAAATTTAGTCAATGAGTAAAACATGTATTGGGGAAAAAAAGTATCCAATTAAAATAACTGTGCGAGCATTAGAGTATTTTTCTCTTTCACGATCAGCCCACAATCGCATCAGAGAAGATTTTGAACTTCCAAGTTTACGTACCTTAGGAAGAATTACATCTAATTGTAAATCTTTAGATGATACCATTCATATCAGACATTTTCTCTAATCTTAGAGATAGATAGACAAAAAAATGCATTTTACTTCTTGGTGAGATTTAGGTTAAACCAATGTTGCAGTGTCATGGTGGCATAGTATTTGGTAAACCAGTTAACAAACCCCATCTATTAGCAATTACAATACAGAGCTTTTTGGTTGTATTTTGTTTTATAAACCAAAATTTCTTTAAAAAAATGCTACCAGTCAGAGAACTTGATGCTGAGTTTCTTTTTGAACAGACAACCCTGATTCTTAATGCAATTAAAAATAATGGGGGCAATGTTGTTGCTATTGTCTGTAATGGTTATCAGAAGTTTTATTACTTTTTTGAAAAAAAAGAAGCATGGTGTACTGAGACAATATTTTTATTTATTTGACTATCTTCATTTATCAAAAAGTATCATCAATAACACGATCACAGAAAAAACTCAAGAACTTAAATTTTATATTGACGGAGAAAAAAAAAATAGCATGGTGGGTTAATATTATTTATTTCTACAAGCTTGAAACAAAAAACATTGTTAAAATGTCTAAATTAACGGAAGTTTCTGTTTATCCAAAGCCAATTGAAAGACAAAAATTACCACTTGTCTGCAAAGTGTATTGCGATGATATTAAAATGTTTTTGATATTAAAATGTCGTTAGTTTATATTGCTTGGTACATTATTCGTTAAGATGAAAATCGTTAAGTATAGAAATTTTGTAACGGACATAAATCGAGGAGGTTTAACAATTCGTGGTGACAAAGTTTGTCAATGGACAACTTACTTTTACATTCTTTTCTATGAAGTATATAATGACCTTTCTATGAAAGTTCTTTTGATCGTGCGTTTCTTTGAAGTTGTTAAACATTTACTACAAGGTATGTCATTAAACAAATAAGATTGTATTTTATAAATGCTTCTAATTTATATAGTTCTCTGAATTTATATATTTCTTATATTTATGTGTTATTTATTATCTGTTTATATGTGTTAGGGTTAAATGGTTTAATATTCTTTGAGTGTTTAAATATCTTTTTATATGATGTGTTTCCATGTTTGTGATGTGTTATAATGATATGTGTTTATAGTTTGTAAGTGGTTTTATGTTGTTTGCATGGTTTCAAATTTTTGTGATTTGACTTAGTTTACAGCAAGATTGTTGACCTTGCTAGCCAAGTGGTGTACTTCGCTATAATGTGACTTGGCTTTTTAAGAGCAAGAATGTTGTCCATGTAAGTAAAGTGGTGTACTGTAATGATGAAACACATACATTTAATCTGTTTGTAATTAGTTTAATCATAAAATGTGTTAAAAATATTGTTGAAAGGATGCGTTTAAAAACAATGTTAAAAAGATATAGTTTTTTAAATATTTATAATTTTAAGTAAATTTTATTGAAAAGATATATACTGCAAATATTTATATAATGTTGCTTTTTAAGCAAATTTTGTTGAAAAGAGTTATACTCTGATCTATTTTCGTCAACAATTTGCATTTTCTGAATTTGAATAAAATTTGTTCAAAAGATATATTCTCTGTTCTTTTTAACAATTTATGCTTCTGATGATAAATAAATTTTATAAATAAACGGACTCCCTATTTATTAATAGCTCCTCACAATTTAAAAATTTATAAGTTTCTATTTCCTTCATTAAATATGTTTAATTCAAATTCATTGTTTCTTTTAGATAAGTATACAAAGTGTTGTAAAATAAGTTTTGGCAACTTTCATTAAATTTTTAGGATTTTTTGCATAATTGTTTTCTCGAAAATAAAATTGACTTGTTATATATATATATATATATATATATATATATATATATATATATATATATATATATATATATATATATATATATATATATTTATATATAAACACATACATATATATCCAAAATATAATTGAAATGTTATTTATATACATATATATATTTATATATATATATATATATATAAATATAATATAAATTCATATATGTATGTATAATATATATGTATTTTTTATTGTTTTTCTTAATTAAATTCATATAATATTTGTCAATAATTGATAAGAACCAACTTAGATATATAACATTACTCAGTTAAAAAAGATTATATCAATTTATTTATAACTTTAGTTTAAGTTCTTGATAGAAATATGTTATCTTTGCACATTGCCTAATTATTTAGGAACATCTTATTTAAATACGACTAATAGTAGAATAAAATATAGCTAGATTATTATATAATGCTCTGTTTTATTTGCTTTCACTGTATATTAGATAAGCTTAAGAAAAAAAATTCAAAGTTAAATCTAAAAATAAAAAATTAACTTTTATTATTTTAGGCATCATTTTTACACACTCCCTTAATGCTTAATTATGTCAATAATTTAAGAAGTGAAACTATAAGGCTTCCTTAAAATGAAAGAAACCCGGTTAAGCAAGCTGAGATAAATCGTCGTCAAAATGAAAGAGATGAGGCTAGGCAAGCCGGGATGAATTGTAATCAAAATGAAAGGCTAGGTGAGATCTCGAGATTTAATATGCATTACATAGCAAATTTAGTAGTTGTTTTATTTCTTTAATTCTACTTTGGTGCTCTACCAAATATCATGTTTACTTTGTCTACTGTTAAAAAAATGGTCTTAACTTCAATTCTTAACTGTCAATTTTTATTATTCAAAATTTTATAAAGTTGATCATTAGCTAAAAGTTGAATAAGAAAGAAGTTGTTGCAATCAAGATAAAAATAATTTTATTTTCTGAATAAATTGCAAAATTTGTTTGTACTGATAGTTATTGTGTCATTGTTGTTTTGTGTAATAGCTAATTGTATTTGCAATAAATTTTTTTTCTTATAGATTTTGACTATTTTCAACAATGCTTTAGAAAAAGCATCAGCTACAGGTAAATTGGTTTGTAGTTTTTTTTCATTTTAGACATATCTTACAATGCTTTTTCAGCTTATTGCAGATCAAATAGAGGGCGCACATCTCATAAAGAACATAAATGTGGGATTTATTAAGGGTAAAAGCTCCACTCCCCCTCCATTTTTTATATACAGTATTGATTCTGTTGAAAGTAAAGTGAGGAGAAAGAGAGAGAGAGAGAGAGTGGTGGGAAAAAAAGTACGCTTCATCAATAATTAGTATATTTGTAGTTGGTTAATCTACCAATTAGTAATTGATAATGCAAATTTAATTAAATTTTTTTATAAATATATACTTTTCTTTATTCATTTTGTTTTGTTATTATGTATAAATAAATTGATATCCAGTTAATACATTTGGTGTATTTTTTTCTTATTTTAATTCGATTATTAAATTTGTTTTTAAACGATTTTACCTTTTTTAATAGTGTATATAAAAAATATAAATTAAATTGTTATTTTGAACAATAATAAATAATTCTTTTAATTTTTGACCAAAAATGATAAACTATTAAATTAAATTGTAGAGGTTATTTAAACCTATATATCATATAATGTAAAGTAATTGCATTTTGTTTTTTTATTCAATTTTATTCAATTTCATTATGTTTAAGAAACCAAGTAAGGTTCAACATTGTGCTTTTGTTTTTAATACCAAATAATATCTTTGCTATGAGGATTTTAGGTTTTGTTGATTTTTACTTGAATATTACATATCATTTTGTAAATATGTTCACCACTTTGTCGATAAGTTTACTACTTTAGACTAATAATATTTTGATACTTTCATTTTATTTCTTAACTTTATTTTGGATGGTCGATTAAGGCTTGTGTAGGTTTTTAAAAAAAATACTATTAACTTAAAAATAATTGATAATTTAGTAAAATGATGAGAATTAGGCACTACAATTAATTGCCATCAAAATGAAAGAAACGCTGCTCGGTAAGTAGAAATTAATTTATACCTAAATTAGAACATGATTAGACGAGTTTTTATCATACAAATAAAAGAGATAACATAGGCAAGAATACTCAAAATGTACGAAATGCAGCTAGACAATCAGAACGTATTGTATAGCAAGAAGTGATACTATTCTAGATTACATTTATTTAGGAGAAATGAGCCTTATCTGTCAGCATTGCTGTGCTAAAATATTTCTTGATGAAACACATTTTTAATATTGCCATATTAGAAAGATAGTTTTGTTATATCATAATTCTAATATCAATTTTTCAAAATATATTAGAATTTAATTTGTTTGTCTTTATTTTGCTTTATTTACTTATTATGTGGTTTAACCTATGAATCATAGGCCACCATGTTTTAAAATGTGGTCTATTTTTCATTGTGTCGGTAATTAGGCCAGATCGAGATATTCCCCCAACAATGTAAACTGTAAATCTCTGAGCCACTTGCAGCAGTACATTTTAAAAAGCAATAACATCGCAATCAACTTAGAAGTGTCAATGTCTGTTATATGGATCTGGCATTTCTTGACTCAATGAAAGGTGACAGAGCATGTCGAAATGCCACAGAAATTGAGTGTATGAAGCGAGCACATCGTGAGATTGAAACATAATCAGCTATGGTATCATCTGAAGTCGTGATTTCGAAGCTGCAACAAAAAATTTCAAAACGGCAAAGACTTCCACTGGGAACAACAGCATTCATACCTACAAATGTGCTTAGCCGACCAAGTCTTGTGTCACTGGCAACTCGAATGAATATGACGCCAACACAACAAGCAGAATTCACACAAGGATTGATAAATAAGTCCGGAGGAGATGTTTCTATGGTTGCTGCTTCTTATGCAACTGCTGATCGTTTACGACTCAAGGTAGTAAGTGCAATATCAAATAAAATCCACGATGATTGGGTACCACCTAAACTGTGTTCTTTGCGTTGGGATGGAAAAATGACTTCAACTCTTAGGAATCATCGTATTACAGAAGAACGCATGACTGTGATTGTGGGCGATGCTAAGCAGATTATGTTGCTGGGGGCTCCAAGTTATTTCAAAGCCACAGACCAAACATGCGGACAAGTCATAGCTGATTAACAATGAAGCTGATGGCCGATGGAATTGTAATGATAGAATTGTGAATATGACATTTGACACAACAAGCTCAAACACTGGCCACTTGACAGCTCCTTGTATTGTCATACAAGATAAATTGCAACGTGCTGTCCTTTGGTCATGCTGTCGGGGTCATATTGGTGAAGTAATTCTTTTACATGTTTTCACGGATCTAAAGATTAAAGCATCAAAATCTCCAGATGTCACATTATTTACAAGACTTCGCAGTAATTGGGACTTGGTATCACATAATTCCTCTCAAGTACTTCCATTCCGTCCAAGCTGATCATGGAATGCAGGCTCAAGAGCTCCTGGCAATGATAAAAGATGAGGTGATCGCTCTATTCAACGAACAAGTTGAATTTCTACGTGATGACTACCGAGAATTTTCCGAGCTATCGCTAGTCTACCTGTCTGCTTTCATATCGCTATATGAAATGTATATCATTTTAGCGCAGATATTCAATTTTATATAGTTTATATCTAAATTTCGTTTATACTGTTTTATTGAAAATATTCAATCAACACTTTTTTAAGAAATTATAATTTGTTTATATTAAATTTGTTTATTTTATGGTAGTAAAACTCTCTCAGTTTATATTAAATTATTATGTATATCTTTCAGGGAAAACCTGTAAACCATTTTAGTAGAATATTTCGTTTTATATTTAGGTTATGTTTTATACCCTTTATTATTATATATAATTTAAATTTATGTAAACTTATTTTCATCTTATTTAATACTCTTTAAATGGAAATATTTGTTTTAAACTTATTATTAGTTTGAATGTCAGATATAATTACAGCTTAACCGTTTAGTCGATCGTTTTAGTAAATTTGTACTATAAAAATATGCAGCTTTATAGCAAAAATATTTGTTTTACATTTAGTTTATATTCATAGACAGCGATAAACAGAATAAATCTGTGTACCACCAAGCAACGCGAACTCGTCAGCCTCAGACGAAAAATATTAAACACCCAATTAAAACTTTAAGAACCCATAAGATAAGTACAAAATTTACGATCACTTTATATCTAAATTACTTTAATTGTATATATTTCTTTACTGCTTAAAATTTTATTTACAAAAACCAAAACAACTGTTAATAATTGCCATCGTAATGGTAATCACAATTTGATAAACCAATTAACACAATATAACAAAATAGCTTAACTTGTTAAACATAAAGCTCTACAATAAAGCAGATGTACCACAAAAAACATCAAAAACAGACATTAATTTTAATAGTGTGCGCATATTTTCTTAAAGAAAGAGTATAAAAATATATCAGCGTTAATTAAAATAGAAAATTAAGTAGTATTTTACCAGATTCTTGTCAGGAAATGGATATAGTATTGACCCTTATAAGGATTCAATATTCTGGTATATGACGTTTCGAATGTTTTAATGCTCATTCCTAGAAACCCCCGTCGGGATATTATCCTCAAAACAAGCAAGTAAACCCACTTCTACGTCTTCAAAGCCTTCTTATGTTGCAACACTTGATAGGGCATACTACTGTAAAGCCAAACACCCTAACTCTCTCCCTTTTAAAAAGATACGTGCTGATATACTTTTAAGAAAGTAAGTAGAACTTATTGCGCAGGAGGTAGTCTTAAGGATCTAAATCTAAAAAATGATACCAAACGGCCCAGTAAGTGCTGAATACTTATTTTGTACTTATATTAACTAATAAAATTGAAAAACAAATTAATGAAAATAAAAAATGAACATGCAACTTACCATATCTTGATTGCAAAACGTTTTGAAATTTGTGATACTAAAGTGGACTGTTTGTGCAACGCGAATGAGCAGATAATTAAAACGCACGTAAAAGTGTACCACAATGCTCTATGGCACATGTTGCGGTAACACGGTGAAAAGCAGAAACAATAGAGAATATGCTCTTTGAGTCAAATTTCAACAGATGTATATGCGATTTTAAATAAAAGTGCAAATCAATTGGTAGATAAAAGTGCAAAATGATTGGTTGATGAAAATGATGTGGTTAAAGTGTATTTTAAAGGGTAAGTAGAAAGTTCCAGAAAACAGTCAGCAAAAGATACTTTTGAAACAGTTATGAGGGAAGAGAGAAAATGAATAATATTATTAGTGTAAACCGACCACCATAATGAAACAGAGAAAAACAAAGTTATACATCCAACTGTCTCTTAGGTCCCTGACGCACTACAAAATTTATTAAAGAGAGCTCCCTAGGTAAATAAATTTAAGTCCAGAAACTGCAAGGTTTAACTTTAAATTGGGTAAAATTAGTTTCAAACGGCCTGAACCATCATTTGTTTGTCGCAATGTTTTAGCAATTGTTTTTAGCAATGTACAGTACACTAAAAAATGCGCGAATATACACGAACAACCTAATCAACTAAGCGATAGGGCAATAATTATTTGAAAATACTTAGCCACACAAATAATAAATTCAAGCTGGGTATTAAATTAAGCATTTTTTATTCAAATTATTCTACTATTTTAAAATATCATTAAAATGTTCGTTCAGAAATGTTTCAAGATTTTCTGGCAAAAAAACTAGTGTTTCATTTACTTCTGCCGTCGTATCTTCTTGTATCATCTGTTTTTGCTCTTTTCCTTTCTCTTTTACTTTTTCGGCTCTTTTTTTAATTTCTTCATCTTGTAAAAAGGCTGCCATAGATACTCTAATTTCTCTTTCTTTATCAATTTGTTTGACCGGTGTGCAGAGTGCTACAGTTGATAAGCCGATTGATTGATCAAGCCGACTTTTTGCTGCTTTTCTAAAGTTTGAGCTCGGTCTTCTTCTTTTACTTTTTATATTAGGAATTAAGATGGGGCCGTTTTCTTTAGTACAACCAATGGCTACCGAGATATTTTTAGGGGTGTTCTACAGAAAAATTGAAAATAAATGTTTTATATATTTCGTAATAATAGAAGTATTAATTATAGAAACATAATATTAGTGATCACAAATTAATATTATGTCAATTTCATTTATATACAACTAGCCATTTTTTATTTTTATTTTTAATTTTTTTTTTTATATTAATACTTTTAGTTATACGAAACCTCTTTAGTTTTTTAACGAGTAATTTCATTATGTTTTGAATGGATTAATAGATCTCCAAGCGACCTCTGGTTCGTGAAGATTTTGAGTGGTTGATTACTCAACCTTTTGTACAGCGACTGGTCCTTCTTTATTATACTCCAGTGTTTACTGATCATTCTCATAATTTCTTTGCCAGTGTATTGTATGGGAGTACTATTGGAATATCATTGGTCGAGTGAATCTTTAACTTGTTCTTAATTGGATCCAAATTACCTCCGTGGATTAGCTCATTTTGGGTTTCCAACAGGGCTTTATTTATTTGGTGGTTTGTAATCATTAGCGGATATCCCTTAACTACAAGTGTTTTGGCTAAATTCTTCAATTCACTAACCAGATTGGTTTCTCCGGAGATTACTCTAATATATCTTAGGGCTTGGCTATAAATGATATCTATCTTTTGGTGTTTTAGGTGATTGGAACGAAAGTTTAATAAGTATCGGTAGGTTTTTTATACAGTCGCGAGGTGGGGGTTTTATCAATGTTTACGTCCAGTATTAAATCCATGAAGTTTATTGATGTAGGTGAGCTGTTAAATGTGAACTTAATGTTTTTGTGAACCTTATTCATGTATTCCTTGAGATCGTTTAATTCTTCAGTGGTACCATCAAAGATCATAAATATGTCATCAATAAATCTTTTATATACAACAATATTTTTTCCAAATTTGGACAAATATTTTCATCCAATACACCCATGAAGATGTTGGCGTACGGGGGAGCCATTCTCGTACCCATGGAGGTTCCAAATTTTTGTCGAAAGTTTCTGGACCCAAACATAAATGTGCTATTTGTAAGGAATAATCTTAGTAGTCTACTAAAATGAGTTGTTGGTATGATAGGTGGGAGGTTTTCTGGGTGTTTAAGTAATTGCCAGCGATTACGTATAAATTCCTCTACAGCATTAATGCCATCCTCATGTGGGATGTTTGTATAAAGGGAAACTACATCGGCTGTAATTAGTAGGTAATTATTTGATGGTACCGGATAATTAGATAATATCTTTAAGAGTTGTGTGGTGTCTTTGAAATAGGCTGAAAGAGATTCAGCCATGGGTTGTAGATATTTAACAACATATTCTAATATGTTATCTGTGGGTCCTTCGCACCCCGCGACGATTGGTCTTAGAGGAACTCCTTCTTTGTGAATTTTGGGTAGGCCGTAGAAAAGAGGTGTCCTTACGTCAGCGACTGGGCGCATAAAATTTTCTAACTTTTCTGTAATTATCAGGATGTTCTTCATGTGGTTGATTTCCCGTGTAACTTCCAACGCTATGCTGTTGGTTGGGTTCTCTTTCAACTCATCATAGGTGTTTTTATCTTGAAGCATTAACAGTACTTTTTTCTCATATTCTATGTAATCTATGATGCATGTTCCTCCTCCTTTGTCAGTTCTTTTAATTACTATGTTGTTATCCTTGCTTAGATCGTCCATTGCGTTGTATTCTGCTTTTGTCATGTTATAATCATTATCTATCTTTTGAGTGGCCAAGATTTTGTTGGTTTCTTTATCAATTATCGTGAAGAATCTTTTGAGTTTTTCATTTTTATCAGTTGGTGGTGTCCAATTGGGATTAGGTCTAGTAAACAGATGTTTTAAATTACTCTTTGTATCATTATCTTTCTGGTTCCTTTTCTGTTCCTCGAAGAACATTTTACAATACACTCTTCTTTTGAATTTTAAGACTTCCCTAAGATATTTTTCATGTCTTTGATTTTGAGGTTTTGTAAGTTACAAAAATACGTGCATTTACAACATTCGTTACTCATATTTACATCACATGGTGGCTCACATGCAAGAAAACCGTAGATGCGCTTTGGAGTGACCTACAGCTCTACCAGCGCTTACTGGAATATGAGGTTGTTGACAAAGTTATTTCTCAATCAGCAGTTCGAGCATTAAATCGCCATATTTGGTATCTAACTGCAGATATGGTTTCACTCGCACTGCTCAGTGATCGTATACCTTTGTTGGGACGACAAGCTCTAGCAGATGCTATACTCAAAGTCAAACCGTTGGCTGATCTGCAAGCATTACTCAATCGATTTGGTAATGGATGGGGCAAACCACTATTTCCATTGTCCATTGATCGTTCAACACGGCTGTGCGACCTTGTTCAGGTTGATTCATGGTTCACAATTTATCGTCTTCAGTTGGGTACTAACTTTTTACAACTTCCTGTCAATGAGTGGAACAAGTCTGCACTTATATATTGAGTAATGAAAATGTTGCAGCAGTGAATGTTGTAAATGATGGTTCCGAGAGAGGTGTCAAACTAGCATCGGACTTTTTCGAAACTGCTCGATCGGATGAACATTTTCAAAACGTTTTTCATGTAGTCGAAAAAGATCGCAAAGACATTCCAAATCTTTGCCTCAAAAAAAAAAAATGTCACAACACAACAAAGCTAACTGGCATCCTGATAACTGCATTATATGCAAAAATGTTAATCACAGTCAAACTGTTTCAGAGTTCAATAATTTCAACTTTTACATTTAAAAATTTATATTTAGACTAGAGATTTAACAAAATTATTCGATAATTTCAAGTAAAATTGCATTTTTTTTAATGTGGCTCTAAAACATTGAATTTTGAGGTTTAACATTATTATAGTCAAAATAGACATAATTATACGGAATTTTCTGTGACTGTTTCTGTGATTTATTCAGAGTCGCACATTGGTGGTAATTTGAATAAATGCTTTTCTACATGGGGACCTCTAAATTTACTTAGATTTTCAAGATCATTTGCCTAAGTTATCTGTAGTCATAATGGAACAAAATAGAGATATAGACAGCTCTGAATTAGTCATTCAATTTTTTTCCATGCAGTTGTGATGCACCCTAGGTAAAGGACCTCGAAAAAATTATCAAACCTTTTATCCAAAAAAAATCGAGAAAAAGGTAAAAAGCGTTTGTTGCTATGCAGTTTATGGAATGGGGTTTACTCAGATCAACTGCTTACAATAAAATTGTAAAATTAGAGAATGGATCTCTAAAAAGAAAAGTTGGAAGTGGTCGAATCGCTAAGGTAGCTACTAAAGAAAATATTTCAAAGATTGCTGCATTTTTAAAAAAAAAAAAAAGTCAGGGTGCTCCCAAAAGAAAGTAGTTCAAGTTTTTAACTGTAGTCAAACTCAAATTTTCCAAGTATTAAAAACAATAACTAACACTCGAACTTTCAAAAAAACAAATCGTACAGGTCGTAGCCATCAGCAGAAAAAAGCTATGCGTTCTAAATGTCGTAAATTGTACAAAAATTATAAAAACTTGGATTTTGTTATGATGAAAACTATTTTACCTTAAACAATAGCACATTAGCTGGTAATGATATTTCTGATCCTTCTTAATGTTCTGACAAAGTGAGATATAATTTGCGTAAAAAGTACGAGGACAAGCTCTTGGTGTCTTGTTGCATCAACCCCCGTGGAATAAGCCCACTTTATATTTATCACAGTTAGCAGGCAATCAACCAGTACACTTATAAAGAGATACTAGAAAAAACTTTACTTCCTCTAGTATCAGAATATTATAAAAAAGACAATGAGTTTATCTTCTGGCCTGATCAAGCTCGATCACATTACGCTAAGTCGGTCATCGACTTTTTAAAATTGAAAAAAATCAAAGTTGTACCCAAAGATATAAACCCAGCTAACGTTCCAGAAGCAAGACCAATTGAAAATTTTTGGGGTGATTTAAAACGGCTAGTGTACGAGAATAATCGGAGAGCTGAGAATTTGAAAGAGTTTGAAGCAAGAATTAGATATTGTTATTCAAAGATGAATAAAGAAATTTTCCTTACTCAAATAAAACATCTTTCAAAACAACTTTATAATATTGCTAAATATGGTATTTGAAATAATTATTTTAGTATATTAATAAACTACGTATACTAACATATTAACAGTTGAAATATTGAATAATAAAACTTATTAGTTCTTAAAATATAGTTTTTTCAAATTTTGTCCATAATTTTATTTATGAGGTGTTATAAACCATCAGTCAAAAGTTAAAGAGAGCATATATATATATATATATATATATATATATATATATATATATATATATATATACATATATCTATATATATATGCATATATATGTGTGTGTTAGATAGGGCTGTAAATCCTGGCTCGTGTTCGTGAACGGCTCGACAAGAGCTCGTTCATGTTCGGCTCGAATGGTAAATGAGCCGGGCTTGAACAAAAAATTAGGCTCGTTTATTTAACGAGCCGAGCCTGAACATCATAGGCTCGTTCATATAGGCTCGATTAAAGCTCGAATATATATATATATATATATATATATATATATATATATATATATATATTGAGTTGCAACTCAAAAAAAACATGCGCGTTTTTTTAATAAAAAAACACGTTTTTTTTGCAAAAAAAACAGGCCTGTCCTAAAAACATGTTTTTAATGGTTTTTTTTTGGTTTTTTTAGGTGTCCATTAAATTTTATATATCAATTATCCTTTAAAAAGTTACAGTGTCAGTAAACCTTCAAAATATACATGTTTTTTATTAAATGTAATGTATTTTACCCTATATAATATTTCTTACAAATTTATAGAGTTGCAACCCAAAAAAAACGGTTTTTTTCTTCTTAAAAACTGTTTTTTATAGTTTTTTTTATTTTTTATTTTTTTAGTATTTATTAAATTTAAGATATTAATAATACTTGAAACAGTTTCAGAGGCATTAAACCTTCAAAATATGAATGTTTTCTATTAAATAAAATGCATATTTAAAAAAAAAACAGTATTAAATATTAAAAAAAAAATTAAGTAATTTTTTTAATATATCTCAAAAAAACTATACTAGTAGCTACTAGTTAATTGTAAGTATAACACTACTGAACGAATGAAATAAAAATGTTATTTCAGCAGTGTTATTTCATTCATAAAAATAAATGAAATATCGCTGCATTGCAAAATACAAAAATGAACCAACAGTTATATAAAATATACTTTAATGTTTTATTTACTTTTGTTTATTACTTTTGTAAAATTTTAATAGTTTGTTTCTTTATTTTATAAATTTAACTAGTTTTAATTATTGGAATTTAAAATTGAAATAGTTTGGTTTATTTTGAAGACTTAATAGTGTTTTATATAAGTTTTTTTTATCTTAGATTCATTTAAGTTTAGAAAATTTAAATCATTTTTTTCAAATGTTTATTCAAATTGCAATTAGATAGCTAAAATTTTATTTATTTAAAAAGTATTCAAGTAAATAAAAATAACACAATAACTAAGTTTGTATAACTAATGAAAAAAATTTAATATTAAACAATTTTAAAAATATTTATTTAAAAAAAAAAAAATCTAAAAAAAAATGCCACGCAGAAAGAAGTGTTTTGTAGCTACATTGTTCAATGAGGCACCTTTAGAATCTGGAGGTTCTAAAATTCAACAAGTTATATGCAATTTTTGCAGCTTAAAGCTATCAAAAAATGGCACTCGAATGACCGAGCACATTGTAAAATGTATGAAATGTGGAGATCAAATAAAAAACAAATATTTGAACGATATGCCTTTTAAATAAAAGAAAGTTCAAACTGAACTAATGATGGAAGAAGATATTCCTGAAAACTTACCTATTCAATGTAAGGAAAAAAATGAAAAAATATGTTTATCATCTGCTATATTGCAAATTCCAATTGAGTCCTTTTTTCGATCCCCAAGCTGTTGTGGAAACCAAAGTAGGTCTACAACCCCTAAGTTTGGAGACTGTAAGCCAAATAAAACCAATTCAGTTAAGCCTCCCTTTAAACGATTGCATTCTTCAACAAGAGTTCCATTTACACCTCAGAAAAATAAAATTGCATCCTACATTTTCTCGGACAAAATGACTAATGAACAAATAGTAAGAATTATATTTAGAATATTTAATACTTTCAAATATTTAGCAAACTTTATTTAGTACATAAGTAATTTTTGTAATAACAATTTTTGTAAATTTCATGTTTTTACAGGATGAATCGCAAATGGATTTAGCACGCGCTGTCTATGGTACTGGGTGCTCACTAAGAGTTTTTGAAAATATACTATGGATAGACAGCTTTGCAAAATTGAGACCTGCATTTAAATTACCTAACCGTGATATGTTGTCTAATTACCTACTTGAAAGGGTTTATAATGAAACCTCAACTACCGTTAAAGAACTTGTGGGAACTGCTTTAAGTGTAGCAATTTTGTGTGATGGGTGGAGCAATATCAGGCAAGGAAAATATGATTTAAAATAGTAGGACCATTTATCTACGTTCTGATTTGTGCACTAGTATAGAAGTATCCAATACCTAGATACTTTTAAACGTTATATAACAAAATTATGTAACAATGTAAGCTACACATATATAATTTAGGTGAATTCTAACTTCATGTGTATAATTCATAAATAATAAAAATCAGTAATAAAGATAGATTTTACTATTTACAGGAATGAATGAATCATTAATTTTGTTGTAACGGTACCTCAACCTATATTTTGGACCAGCATAGAAACAGGTAGTCTTTTTAGATTAGTTTTAGTTATCATGTCTTCAGAATTGTCAGATAGCAAGTTTTATTTTATATTCTCCAAAGTTGTAAAGTTTTTCAAAAATATTTAAATTTTTATAGTTTATTATAATTATTAAACGTATAACTCTTTATTTAGGCGCAGAAAGTCATACTAGCGAATATATGGCAAATATAGTTAAAAAAATAATATGCGATGTTGGACCTATGAAAGTTCTTGGTGTTTGTACTGATAATGCAGCCAATATGAATAAAGCATGGCAACTAATAGTTACTGAATTTCCTCACATATATCCTTATGGATGCCTGGCACATACCTTAAATTTAATTTTTACTGATGCGAGTAACTTGAAATCAATAGCAGATTCCCAAAGAAATTGCACAATGGTGGTAAAAGGGATAAAGAACTCTCAAATTTTATCAGCTTTGTTAAAACAACATCAGCAGAAATCAGGACAAATCATTCAATAATCACTAAAGCTTCCAGTAACAACTAGGTTTATTAAAAATTAATTTTATAATAAAGTTAAACATAAAAACATAAAAAATAAAACATAAAAAGTATTATTATAAATTTAAAAAAAATTTATATTACATTATAAATCATAATACTTAGTATGGAAATAACATTAGGCAAATAAATATTTAATTATAAATAAATATATTCTTCAGATGGGCTTCAATTATACATTGTATGGAAAGTCTTCATAACAACAGATTAGCACTACGGGGATTAGCTATTGACGATGAAGCAAAATCTCTTGCTAAGCCTATTCAAAACCTATTGTTGTCAGAAGTGTTCTGGGATAAAGTGGATGGGTTTATCAAGTTATTAAAACCAATAGCCATAGCCATTGCAGCAGTTGAAGGAGATAAATTAAGTCTCTCCATTGTTTCAAAAACATTTTCAGATTTAGAAAAGTCTTTTCAGGACAATATCCTTTGCAGTCCAATTCTAAAAAACGAGGAAAATGCTATGATGGAAATAATTGCCAAAAGAAGGAAATTTCACATTCGAAACATTCATCTTGCTGCAAATTTAGTGGATCCACGTTATAAAGGATGTCATATCTCTGGAGATGAAATGGTGAGTATTTTCAGAATTTAATCCTCATTTAAATTAATTGAAAAAAAAGGAAATTATATTTAAAATGAATTAAGATGCCTTATTTAAAACATCTTCTTTAGATTGATGCCATTGAAACGCTACATAAATAAGGAAAAATGGATTCTTCTATTAAAGAATGTGATGACAAAATTTTGGGTGAGATAGCTCATTATAGATCAAACGAAGGACATTTTGCAAAACCTTTTATATGGGCTTCAGTAAAACCTTCATCTCCTGTAAGTTGGTGGAAGAGCTTCAAAATTAGTATTTATATCACATAATTTACAACTCAAAAATCTAAAATGTAATGCAGAATCATCAACAAGTCAAAACCAAGAATTTTTTCTGGACAATGGTACTTCACAGAGTTTAGAGTCAGAGGTATCAAGTGACTCTGAAGAATACGGATTTGACTTTACAATAGAAGACCTTAATGAACAAGAAAGCCAGAATACAGAGTCTTTTGTTAATTAAAAATAAATTTTTCAAGTCATGTACTATATATTTATCATATATCATGTTACTATTATATATTGTATTACATTTATAATAAAAATAGAAATTAAATAAAAGTAAATAATTTTTTTTATCTAAAAAAACAAAAAAAACTATAAAAAACAAAAAAAACATGTTTTTTTTGCAAAAAAAAACACAATTAAAAAAAAACGGTTATTTTTTATCCAATGCAATGAGAGCAAGACTTATATTTGTGAAAATGTAATTTGAACCATTAGAGTGCAGTGTTTAATAGGAATTATTATGTTTGTGAGAGTTTAACTTTTAGTTTGAGAGTTTAGTTTTAGTTTGTGAGAGTTTAATTTTTAGTTTTAGTGAGAGTTTAACTTTTAGTTTAACTTTTATTTTGAACTACTAGATTTGTGGGATCTTATTTCATTATGTTGTTATTTGCATGTTTAATAGACTGTAGGATTGTTTATGTTGTTTGTTGATTCGGACTTGCATATTTACAGAGAGCCTTTAACGAACAATTTTTTTACTAAACGTGTTTCAAACTAACAGGTTACAATAATTATTTCGAGTTTTAAACCAGTCGAGCAACATGTAAAACGAGCCGAGCCCAAACAAAATTAATCCTTAACGAGCCGAGCTCGAACAAAGAATCTCATGTTCGAAACGAGCTCGAGCCGAGCCTGAACACTCTTAATATGTAAACGAGCCAAGCCGAGCCCTGGCAAGCTTGGCTCGATTTACAGGCCTAGTATTAGATTTGTTAACTGGAATATTTCGTACAACTCCGGAAATATAAAATTCTTTCCGAAGGATATCGAGAATCAGGAATTTTTTATTTTCGTACCGAATTTAACGAAACAATAAAAACCGTCGATGTTCCTTTCGCAAATGCTACTTACGAAATGTCGCCTTTCGCAAGTTGAAATATGAAATAAAACTATTTTGCTAAATACGAAGGTAGCGCTTACGGCTGTCGCACTGGCGGAACGAGCTCTTTCGCTCAACGACGTTTTGAAAGTCTATAAAAAAATTTTATTGGCCAAACGGATATAATTGTAAAAATAAAATTTTTATATGCCAAAATGTTTATAATAAAGTTTTATATTCAGTATTGCAGCATGAACATTTTAAGATTTTATTTTTTGAAATAATGATAAAAAACAAAACTTTTTTCGAAACAAAAATCTTTCGCACCGCAACTTGCGAAACAGTTCTTAACGAAAAAACACTTACGAAACGCGGCATTTTTAAAATATTTAATTACGTTTTATGAATCAAATACGTATAATTAACTAGGTAACTAAAATACTAATTATTATAAGTATAATGATATTGATAAGTTTTAGTTAGTAAATTTTTGTAAATAAACTTTTAAAATTTTTATAAAAAAGACTTTCATAAATTATACTAAAAATGTCTTTCAATGAACAAGAATTAAATAATGAACATAACTTGAACAACATAAATATTCCCATTATGGGGAAAAAAAGAAATTTTAGAGCATGTAAGTCATTTGTTTGGGATCATGTAGATTTGCCTCAAAAAAATAATAAATTTGCAATATGTCAACATTGTAAAACAAAGTATCCCGAGGACAATAGTAAATGGAAAACAAAATGGTCCGGCGATTTCAAAAGCAACATAATTTGGCATCTAAATTCTGTTTATAAAATATTTGGACCATCAAATTGTAATATTGAAAGACAAGAACTATATGTTCTTTAAGATTTAGATAATAGTTGATGAAAACAGCTAAATAAATAAAAGGTTTACATTAAAAAGACAAGATGTTATAACTGAGAAATTGCTTGATTTCCTTCTCAAAGCAAATATGACGATGTGCCTTGAAAATCCCCAATTATTTATTGATTTTGTTAAAAGTTTAAATCAAGATTACAAACTGCCTTAAGGAAAAACAATATCATGTACTTTAGTTCTGAAAATGGTTAGTATATATATATATATATATATATATATATATATATATATATATATATATATATATATATATATATATATATATATATATATATATATATATATATATATATGTTAAGTTTGATTAAAACGTTTTAAATATATTTCGATGTAATTATATGTTTACACAATATTTTGCTGACCTTTTGTGGTCAGCATCAAAAACAAAAAACATGAAGATACGAAAAGCAAACGAAAAATCATCTTCAAAAAAGAATAGAAAATATATTTATATATATAAGCTTTTAGAAACCTACATTTTTTTCAAATATATCACAAGAAGAGTAAGGAATATACAAAGTTTTTTTTTTAAATTTAGGCTCTATACGCTGTAGCAGACTCTGGATTTAACGTGAAAAAGCTTTAACAGATTTAGATCCTTTTTTAAAATACTTTCCATGCGTTGGTTATGAAATAAATTCATGCGCAGTCGATTTTTTATAGAAATTTAATACCAAACGATATACCAACTGTAAGGTATCTAATTTTTAAATTATTTTTAATATTATGAATATTATTATTATAAATAAATATTATGTTATAGGGAGAAATATCATATATTTAAAAAAATATAATAAAAATGACAAATTACGAACAATCGAGATAACAGAAGCTAAAGCTCGAAAATATGAAGAAATTAATTTATTTAAAAAAAAAAACCTAATAACTTGATTGCAAAGTGCAAATCATTAGTTGGTTTATTTAGACATAGTAATGGTAATTATTTTATACAAATTTTTCAGAAACAATCTTTTTGATATTGTTAGAGCATAAATTATTGATTACATTATTTAGTTCATTATTTTTTATTATTTAATATCTCTATATTAAATAATGATGATATCAGAGCCAACGGAAAGAAGGGGGGCAAGACGCTATAGAATTTTCTGAGAAAAAAAAAAGGTAGGAGGAACCACGCTTCCCGGTCCCCCAGTGTCGTTGGCTCAGAATATTAACAAATATATATATATATATATATATATATATATATATATATATATATATATATAAATATATATATATGTATATATATATATATATATATATATATATATATATATATATATATATATACATACATATATACATTATATTTACAGAGCCACCCAGGATTTTTTGAAATTTTAGATACGACACTTCATGTATTGTGCTAACTCCAAACTTAAGTATGTTCATGTCTATAACAAAGGACGAGGCTTTGCAAAAAATTGCGGCGAGGGAGGCCTGGGAACAAAAATGCTCTAAAGTTTTTAATACTATTTTACAATTTTATACTATATTTAAATTCATCAATAGGCTTTAAATTTCATTAAAAAAATTGTAAATTACAAAAGTTATTACCAAGCAAACTTTTCGATCACCCCTCAAAGGTGGGGGTTGTAAATTTGCATGGTAATAACTTTCGTAGTTTACAAACTTATTAAATGAAATTAAAAACTTGTAGATGAATTTAAATTTAGTATAATAATAAAGTTAATAATTTTACTACATAAATGCCCTGACCTTTGGGGGTGGAGGGAGGTAGCTAAAATTTTAGAATATTTTTATTCCTAGACCCCTATCTTAGCAATTATTGCTAAGTTTTTTAATTTGTCATAGACATGACAATACTTAAGTTTGAAGTTAGCACAATACGTGAAAGTGCCATATCTGAAACATTAAAAAATCCTGTGGGCGGCCCTATAAATATATATATATATATATATATATATATATATATATATATATATATATATATATATAGATCTATAGTTTGTTGTCTTTGGGAAGAGCGGAAGGAAAAAAGTGATTCTTACGCCAACACATGCGTCACTTTTAATTACTTTTGACTTTCGTTCAACATTTGCGTGTTGGACGAAAATAAAAGCCCTTAATTTAATTACAAATAAATCGTTTTTTAAAAAATCCACAAAAACGCAAATTTGATTGACCAGAATGTTTTAAAAACATTCTGAATATTTTTAACAATATAAACAATGTTTTTATTTTTATTTTTTTTAATAAAATGTTTTTATTTTTAATTTTTTTAATAAGATGTTTTTATTTTAATTTTTTTTTACTGTAAAACCTGCGCGTAGTGTTGGTACATCGACTATCTTATAGCCTGACTCGCAAGGGAGTGCTGCTACATTGACTGACAAATAGCCTGACTCGCAAGGGAGTGCTGCTACATCGACTGACAAATAGCCTGACCCGCAAGGAAGTGCTGCTACATCTACTATCTTTTAGCCTGACCCGCAAGGGAGTGATGCTACATCGACTGAGGGTTTGGTTGGGGCAGGCAGTCTATCAATTAATAAAAATAAATAATTCTGGTCTTGCATTTTAATTTTTACTTTTTGTCAACAAAATATGGAAAAAACTTTCGGACAACATCTACGGGTTGTATATATATTTATATATTTATATATATTGATAACAAATAAAATATAGGATTAACAAAAAGACTTAAAGAAAAACAAGATATATTAAAATGACGTAAAGATAAAATTAGTGCAAGATGTTAAAACAAGATGGAATTTAACATATGATATGCTTGATTCAATTTTATTAAATAAAGATGCTTTATTATCTATGAAATATAAAAATGGAGCTGAATGCATATTTCAATATGTCCCTTGCAGATGACGAGTTTATAATATTAAATAATATTTGCAATTTGTTTGAATCACTAAAAGATTTGACAAAAAGCTTAAGTGGTCGAAAGTATCCTACAGTTTCTTTATTATTTCCAGCTGTTTACAGTTTATTGAATAGTAAAATAACTTATATGGAATTCTCTACAGATCTAATAGAAGCATTAAAACTTCAGTTACTAAATTCTTTAAAAAGTCGCCTAAATTATATTTAACTTATGATATTTTTCTGGCAGTTCCTTATCTTGATAATTGATATAAAAAATTTGAATTTGTAGAAGATATAACCCAACGACTTGGTTTAATAATTCGAGCAACAAAAAAAAAAAAAAATTAACAGCGCAGATGCAACAATTTAGTTTGTTATCGCAAGATGCCATTCATTTAACACCATCAATTCCATCAGACCAATTGTCAAATGCGAGTAATGGAAATGCACCAAGACATAAAAACACTACTTATATTTCACAACTAAAAGATAAATTTTTTATAAAACCATGTACAAACTCATCAATAAACTTGGAATTCGAAAAGTATGATGGACATTTAATAATAGTTAATGAGAGAAACAAATTAGCTAAAGAAGAAAATGGGTGTATGGCTTTTTATCAAACAGAAGATGACACCGATAAACTTATAACGCTAGCTTGTAAAATGATTTTTTGCTTAAGTGCAACTTCAATTGCATCCGAAAGTTTATTTTGTGTAACAGGAATTATACAAGATAAACAAAGAAACAGGTTACATACCATGCATTTGAGTATGCTTAATTTAATAAATTTTATTATCGTCTTCAGCTTGAGGTTTTTAACGGAACGGACGTGTTTTGAACCGTGGTAAAAAAAAAATAAATAAAAAAATTTATTAAAAATACAAATGTAAAAAAAAATATATAATACATTAAACAATTAATCAATATGACAGTTACTCTCGTGGAAATAAAAAAGATGATCAAGAATATGTTGGACGAATTTGAGAAAAAACGGAAGCGATGCTTAAAAGACAAGAAGTAAATTTCGTAAATATAATTAACGCAAATTTAAAAATAACAAACGAACGTTTAGATAAAGTTGAAAAGCTATATAATGACAATACAAGTATTTTGAAATTATTATCAAAAGATATTGAAGAGTTGAAAATAAGCTTAAACTTCCATGAAGAAATTTTTGAAAACAAAATGAAGACCGCCATTACAGTCGCGGATAAAAAAAAAGAAACAAACGACAAAATAAAAGGTAAGACTGAATTTGTATATGTAAAAAATAAATTAAGAGAAATAGAGGACCGAGCAAGAAGAAATAATCCAAGGATTGACGGAATAGAGGAAGCTGAAAACGAAACCTGGGAAGTGAGTGAGGCAAAGGTTCTAAATTTGTTTGAAGAGCAACTTGGCTTGGTAAATAAAAAAATTGAGCGAGCGCATCGCACTGGTAACACGGTCACTAAAAACCCGAGGTCTATAGTTCTCAAATTATGGGACTTCAAGGATAAAATCGCAATCCTCAAAAATCTTCAAGTTTAAAAGGAAAAAATTTATATATTAACGAGGACTTCTGCGCGGAAACAAATCGAAAAGATTTGCGTGAAAAAATGAAAGTGGAAAGAGAGTGGGGGAAATTTGCATACATATCGTACGATAAATTAATCATACGTGATTGGAAAGAAAAGGAAAGTATTTTATGTCCTTAATATAATATTTTCTTATGAGTATTTATTTACCTTTTTTTTGGATATTTAAATTTTTTACTTTTTTCTTTTTTTTATCAAAAATGGCGAATAATGTGTTTGACCAATAATATTTAAAAAAATTAAATTATGATCCTTTTGAAGATAATCTTTTGAACAATCTTTCTGATGACAACTTAAATATTTTTTTAGAAACTCAAATGAGTTTAATTAAAACACCATATTTTGATCCTTATGAATTTAAAATCAAAAAAGATTTAAACTCATTTTCATATTACACTTAAACATAAGAAGCATGCGGCAAAATTTTGAAAAATTTAAAGAATTTTTATTTATTATAAATTACTCGTTCGACGTCATATCTCTATCAGAGACTTGGCATGATTCAGAAAGTCCTTTAGAGTTGAATTCGAATTATATTTTGGCAAATTACAAACTAATTAGCCAACCACGAGGAAGCAATAAAAAAGGCGGAGGACTGGGTGTTTACGTACTTAAAAAGTATCAATTTAAAATAAAAAAGCAATTAAGTGTAGCAAATAACAATTATAAAAGTCTTTTTATTGAAGTAATTAATGCAAAAAAAAAAATAGTATAATTGGATGCGTGTACCGACCGCCTAGTGGTAAAATTAGATCATTTCAAGACTTTATCGAAAAAAGTATTTTAAAAACAAACAACGAGAAAAAAAACATTATTTATCCTTGGGAATATAAACTTGAATGCACTAACATACCAGAAATTTCCAAAAACAAAATCTTTTTTTGACGTGTTATATAAGTACAATGTTTTGTCAGTAATTAATAAACCGACTCGGGTTAATAGAACTTCTGCAACTGCAATAGATAATATTTTTATTAACAATCTCTTAGAAACATCATTTTGAGGCAGGAATATTTAAGACGGATATTAGCGACCATTTCCCAATATACATTACCATAAAAAATATAAAAGTTATTCCAAATGGTCAACCCAAAATTTTTTATATAAATAAACGCAACCTTTTAACTCATAGTAAAAACAATCTTACGAACAAATTATATTTAGAGAATTGGAGCGATGTTTATAAAAGTCAAAATGCAAATGAAGCATGTAATTTATTTTTAGACAAATTCCAAGAGATTTTTAATGAAGTTTGTCTAAATGAGGTATTAAAAATAAAAACAAAAACACTTGCTAATCCATGGATGGATAAAACACTTATTAAATGCTCTAGAACCAAACAAAAACTGTATAATAAATTTCTTAAAAATAAAAGCACAACTAATGAAAAAAATTTTAAAGCATACAATTATTTTTATATCGATCTTTTAAAAAAAAATAAAAAAAATTATTACAGTAAACAATTTACTAATTGTAAGCTGGATACTAAAAAAACATAGGCTGTAATTAATGGCATACTAGGAAAAAATAAAAATAAAACTTCTTCGCTACCCAAACGAATCAATATAAATAATAATGATATATTCTGTCCTAAAGAAATATCCAAAGAGTTTAATACATATTTCACAAATGTTGATCTAGCTAACAAAATACAACACCCCTTAATTCTTATAAAACCTATCTAACACCATCAAATGATAAAACGTTGTATGATTTCGACTTGACATTAAAAGAATTTGAAACGGCTTTTTCTTCGATAAAAAATAAAAATTCATCAGGATTTGACGGTATTCCCAGTAATATACTAATTTCAAATAAAAAAAGCATCAGTAGACCATTGTTCTATATAGTCAAGCTTTCACTGGGCCAAGGAATATTTCCTGATGTACTAAAACTCGCAAAAGTAATTCCAGTTTATAAAAATAATGATCATGCAAATGTTTCTAACTACAGGCCTATATCATTGCTTTCTGTATTTTCAAAGATATTCGAACGTGTAATTTATAATAGAATCTTTGACCATTTAACAAAAAACAATTTTTTTATCGAAAACAATTCGGATTTCAGAAAAATTTCTTTCAACTGAACATGCGATTATTGAATTAGTCGATCAAATAAATAATGGCTTTAATGAAAATAAATTTATCTTAGGTATACTTATTGATCTAACTAAAGCTTTTAACACTGTTGATCATTCCATCTTGTTAGAAAAATTAAAGTATTATGGGGTAATTAATAAGGACTTCAATTGGATTAAAAGTTACCTTACTGATAGAACACAATATGTTCATAAAAAAGAACACGGAATTCTTAAAGTCCCCTGTGGAGTACCCCAAGGATCAATACTAGGCCCTCTCTTATTCTTAGTTTATATAAACGACTTAAGTAATGCATCAGTGAAATTAAACCCAATTATGTTTGCTGATGATACAAATCTCTTTCTTTCCAACTATAGTATCAAGCAACTTTATGCTGACATGAACTTAGAATTAAATAAGATAAATGATTGGTTTCAAGCAAATAAACTCTCATTAAACGCTAAAAAAACAAAGTATACATTATTCTATATAAAGTCGCAAGAAGTAAACCTTCCCCTCAAACTACCAGATCTTTTTTTAAATAATAAAGAAATAAAACAGGAAGACTATTTAACGTTCTTAGGGATACTTGTGGACAAGCATTTATCTTGGCTTCCCCATATTAAATATTTACAATCAAAAGTTAGTAAAGCCATCGGCATGATGTACCGAGTTCGGCATGATGTACCGAGTTCGTCCTTATGTTAATATTATATGTCTTAAATTAATTTACTTCTATTTAATTCATTGTTTTATCAGTTATGCCAATATTACATGGGGCAGCACGCAAACTACAAAACTTAAAAAAATACTTAGTGTTCAAAAACATGCGTGTAGAATTATATACGGAAAAAAAAGAAGAAAGCACACGAAACCCTTAATGCTTGACACGAAAATGATGAATATTTATGAAATAAATATTTATCAACACCTAATTTTTATGTATAAGTTTACAAATAACCTAACTCCAGTAAATTTTAATTGTAAGTTTAAAAAAAATATAAATGAAAAGTATTTCCTTAGCACAAACCAATCAAATTTCTTCAAATTGCCTAAGAAACTAAACAAGTTTACAGAGTGTTCAATAGCATTTCGCGGACCAAAAATATGGAACTATTTAAAAAAAAAGAAGCTAAAAAAGATAATATGGTAAAATGATTAAACTCATTTAAGTTGCTAGCAAAAAAACACATTTTTAATTAGGAGGAATTACAAGAACTCCGTTAAGTTTTATCAAAATAGTTTTACTTTTTTATTCTTTGAAAAATTAATTGTACATATCTTTTGTAGTTATTTATGCAATGGTGTATATGTTTTAAACCCTTGATTATTTAGAATTGAAGTTTTTACATCCTTCTTTTATCTGCAGTTTATTTAAACATTTTGACGACATTTTATTTTTTCAAGGGGTTCTATGAAAAGATTGTGGTGGTATTGTATCACCCATATCTTCTTTGAGTCCCGGTCTGTTTTTTAAATTGTCTTATTTGTTTATATATTTTATAACGTGATAATCTTATGTAACTTATTTTATTAAACAGCAAAATATATTCTAAACTAAAAAAAAATAAAGTTTAATATTATGCAGAAAAATTAATTTTAACTTTTAATCAACTACTAATAATATAAACGATTTTTATACATTGATTTTAGCATAACTTTTCATAATATTTGTCTAACAATTATCTTAATAACGTAATATTTGTCTTAATAATAATTTAAAAAATATATTAAACTTTTACTAACATGTTAACATTAAATAACCAAATCTTAAATTTTAATGAAAGAGTTTTTTATTGCAAAAGTTGAGTTGTTTTAAACGAGTTGGTTAAAAAAACGAGGTCATTATTGAACTAATTTTTACTGTAAACTTGTCGTTAGTTTAACTCAAAGGCAGTTTTTCTTCTATTCCTTTCTTTATTTTCATTACTTACCCGAAGTTGTGAGAGAGCAGTAATTAGCCAGTAAGTTAATGGAAAAAAAGAGACGGTTTTAAACGAATAAAATTGCATGATTGGGAAACAATGCCCCTGTTGAAATTAAGTTAAGTTGAAAGTAAGTTAAGTAATGAAATTAATGTCAAGGCCCCTATGAATTGCAAAGTTGTTTCCCGTCCCCGCCCGCCTCATATTTTAAAATAAAACGATTTTGCCCATTATTTAATTGTTGCGTTTCTTTTCCATTTTTTAAAAACTTCAAAAAGTTGAGAGGTATGGAAAATATGAAAATACTCTTGTGAATTGCTGCATATATGACTCCAACTGTGGAGAAAAAATTGAGTGCTGGAAAATATTTTGTTTAGACGATGAAGAATTAACTGTTCAAGGGTTGTATGATGTGGTTTTAAGCCCTTCTAATGAAACTAATCCGCATTCATCCGACCATTTTCTGGAAAAGTGCAAAGTAGGAATATTTTCAGAAAACCTCTACTCTGTAGATGGTTTTAGTAAGTCAATTTTATTAGTGAGAATTTTTAATTACTGTGTCGTTTTTCATATTCATTTGTCTGTTTAAATTAAACAGAAAATTGAACCACCTATTAAATTTTAATAGACACACAAACACACATACACACGCATATATATATATATATATATATATATATATATATATATATATATATATATATATATATATATATATATACATATATATATATATATATACACATATATATATATACATATACATATTTATATATACATATATATAAATATATATATATACACATATATATATACATATATATAAATATACATATATATATGCATATATATAAATATACATGTATAAATTAGTGGAAAATCACTTAACAAAAATTTTTCTCATTAGAAATACATACATACATTCATGCATACATACATATCTACATACATACATTTCTGATGAGTCTTTATTGATGAAACACAGTGTAAAATAAGAAAATATTTTGTGTGATTTTCTACTAATTTATAATTGCTCTGTTCTTTTAAGAAAATTGAGCACTCTATTTTGTAGAATACATTTTAAAATTGTTTAAATATATATATATATATATATATATATATATATATATATATATATATATATATATATATATACATATATATACACACATATACATGTATACATACATTTATATATAAACATATATATTATATACATATATATACATATATATATATATATATATATATATATAAAATATATATATATATATATATTAGATAGACAAATATAATATATGTTAAAACTATGAAATGGTAATAGCACAAATAATAAAAAAGTATAACTTGCTTTACTTTTTCTCTAAAGGAATGAAAGTGAAGCAGCTTGTTGTTATAATTGGTCATTTTGTACAATTTTACATAAACAAAACAATTTAAATGAAAGTGAAAGCAATGTTACAAATGCAAATAAAAATGCTTTTGATGTGATGGTTGAAGCTCAAAAAAGTCTTTCAACAAGAACAATTCCAGAACTCAAAAATCCACACAATAAAAAAGATGAGTTTTTAATTCACTAATAAAATTTATCGAAAAGAGTGAATTTAAATGGACGTTTTCATAAATAAGTTCAAATATGGGTCTCAACAAAATAAATATTTTAACTGATGTATTATGGAATATTGATGGGCATTATGAAAAGTTTGCTGAGCGATATTGTGGGATACCGAAAGTATTTTATCAATTTTTATAATTATAATAAACCTGAAAGATATAAACATAGAAAGAGACATATATCATCACTCTCTGTAGATATTTTAAATTCACATTCTCAAAGATTGTTTGGTAATCTTTAACCTGGTTTTTGGAATCATCCAAAATGGAAACCTTTTAAGCAAGAAGTTGAGATACTGGCTTAAGGACTTCAAAAATACTGAATTGTTATAAAATTCAAAAGAAGCCAAGTTCTTATAAATCATCACACAAATGAACAAGTCCGATGTATAAGCAACGCGGTTAGTATAATGTACATTCCAGCACGACATACCCCATCTGAAGATATCACTAATCTGTCAGATATAATAAACAGTGGAGAAATTGATCAAATCTATTTATTAGAAGAATTAGACCTTCTATCAAATGATCGTCGTCGAAGATATGAGTATATAGAAGAAATAATAAAAGGACTAAATGTACCTACTATATTAGTAACTTATTCTCCAGGAAGTAACTTATGAAACCTACAGTGGATTTGGCATACATCTGTTATAGATATTAATTCTGCTTCGAACCCTTAATTGAAACAATTAAACTACTAATTCCCAAATATCACTCAAGAGCTATGCGAAAGGCTGCTTTTGAAAAATATTGTCTGATTACTCCCTCTGTTAAGAAAAGTATTTTAAGACATATGTACAAAGATCTAGCTGGTGATGCTTCAGCTGCTGACACATTATCCCAAGCCGAAGTTGATAATGGAGTAGATAAATTTTTTGACCTTGAAGATCCTGATCTGATATACGATTTTCGTGAACTTTATGCTGGTAGACATACACAATTTTTTGGGCTAAAGCAAAAGAATTTCTTGAAGAAGACATCGGGACTGCTGTAGATGATAGGCGACATTCACAAATTGTGCATTTAGTAAAAGCAGTTTCAGTTAGAGATTTCCGAGATTAAGTTGCAGCCAAACTATCTGATGATACCCCTATTCCTTCTAAGTCATATATCCAATTGGAGTTTATGTCAGCTAGAAAAGAAACAAAAACTTCACCGAGGTACACAGGGATTTTGAATGTGAAAAGAATTGTACAGCAAAGACAATGGCGTAAACAACACCCTGATTCTCATTATGCAGCTTGTATATTTCGCTATCAGCGTGAGTTTGCTTTGAAAACAAGGGATGTATCTATACTAGTTTGTGCTGATGACAAGCATCGGATTAAAGTAAAATAAAAACAACCTTATTGTATACAAATAAGTCTTGCAAATTTTTGCGAAACGTATACAACCTAAATCAATACGCATTACTTAGTCGACCTAGATTATTTTAGGTCGCGTACGTAACACGATCAAAACATCTATATAGGATCATTAGGTCTATTTGAATTCTTATTCTTAGCTGCTTGTGATACCTGATAAGCTTTACTGCTTGTTATACCTTACTTGACCTAGATTATTCTAGGTCTAGAGCGTAACACGATCAAAACATCTATGTAGGCTCATCAGGACTTACTTAATCAGGTTATATTACTAATAGTATTATTTTTATAGGTACAGTACTACTATTGCAAATGATCGAACATAATTACCTGAAAACGCTTAAGATTTATTTTTCTTACATGATGCATTTTTTAATGTTCACTTTTACGAGTTTCTCTTAAAAGCTGATAATCTTTAGGCTAAAGCTTATCGCCAAAAATCAATCTGCCGCAATACTAACTTCAATAAGTATACATGGTATGAGCCAATTATGTTGTTTATGGTTCATTAAAAGCCCTTTTGGCTATATATTTCTTAGGTATCTACATCATAATAAAACCGCGTTTTTAAAGTTTGATTAATAATTTTTAGTATTAGGAAATATTTAACAAAAATTTACATTAAAGTACCTATATTACCTAACAGTTTACATACCTATAAAAAAAAAAAATTAAAAAAAGATGAATAAATAAAGAAATAATAGATAATGGAAATATGCGCCCGCCCGCATACTTCATAGTTTTTTTTTAGGATGGGAAACAACTTTGCAATTCAAAGTGGGCTAAGTAATCAATCCTAAAAAATAATTACTCCATAAAGTACGTACGCTTTAATTTTGATCCTCCTCTCCCGGCAACTCTCAACACCCCAACGTTATTGGGAATATACAACCGCTGAAAGTTTTAAAGCTCAAGCTAATTTGGAGAGCAGTAAAAATTTTGTCGTAAGATTTTGCAGCAAAAAAGCGGCTACGTACAAAACAACATTTTCCCGGTCCAGTTTATATTGTTTCGTCCCTGGAAACATATATATATATATATATATATATATATATATATATATATATATATATATATATATATATATATATATATATATATATATATACATATATGTATACATGTACGTATATATACATGTACATATATATATATGCATATATATATGTACATGCATATATAAATATATTCAAATATATATGTATATATATATATACATGTACACATACATACATATATATATATATATATATAACTATATATATATATATATATATATATATATATATATATGCATGTATTTAAAATATATATATATGTAAAAATTAAAATTAATAAGTGATTATAATAATTTATTATTGCTTTGGTCTTTTATAAACATAGAGCACTCTATTTTAAAAAATACAGTTATAATTGTTTTTATAAGTAAATATATATATATATATATATATATATATATATATATATATATATATATATATGTAATCAATTAATCAATATATTTTCACTTTTAATAATCGCATTTATATACAAAAGTGAGGAACAAATACTAACAGTTATAAACTGATAAGACGCAAAGACCTAGGATGGTATAATGCAATTAACAAAGATTGCAAGGTTTTTAAATTCGAGACAGAAACTTTTATATGATGACAAGAACTTTAAAAACATCAACCAAACAGATTGATGATAAAAAAATATTTTAAATATTTTGGCAGTTTGTGAAAAACAAAATCTCACAAGTTTTTATTTTGCTAATATTAGATTCAAATAGAATTACATTTGTACGAGTCATGTATACTGAGTTATGAAAAGTGCCTGATAAAAGAAATAGGCGACATGATTGAAAAACGTCTACGTTGTAAATATATTTCATTTTTTTAAATAAATACATTGCAATTAAAAAAAGTTTAAAGTTAAATGATAGTTGTTGTTACTTGAGGTTTTCTTCCGCGTTTGTTTCTTGATTTTTTTGGAGGCCAATTGGTATATTTATTTCTAGGCAGGATGCCAAATGCTTTCGCATATTATCTTCCTTGTAATAAAAATCTTCTAATCCTAAAGCCTACATAAAGGCAATTGCAGCAGCAAAAACTACACAGTCATACGCGTTAGTTTAGTGCTGAACAGGTAAAACTTTTATAGCGAGGTTTCCACTTTTGTTTACAAATCTTGTATATGACTGTCGCATTAGGCGTCGGACATACTCTGATATAGATCCACCAAGACCGTTTGCAAAATAAACGCCTCTATCAAAACATGCTGTACACATTTAATATTAATTGATTCATAACAGCCTTGAGTCATAACCCAGTGATTTAAGTCAAATTAAAATTTTAATTAAGTCATTACGCAAAGCTTCAATCCCTTCTATTCCTTGCGAAAGTAGTTTGACTGACATGGTTCTTCGTTTGCCGAGTGAAGACAACCGATAGTATTAACAGCATCAATAATGCGGTCATTTAGCCATTCATTACTTTATCTTCTTTTTTTAGATTTAGTTTCTGTATCCATCATGCAACTGGTGGGAGTGGATCTTCTGAATCTAAAATTTCTGTTATTGCTTGATTCAAATGAACATCTTTCGATGCAACATTAGAAGTTGGTGAAGTAATTAATTATTATTATTTCATTTATTTAACAACCAATGTAATTTACAAGGTAAAAAAGAAAAATAAGAAAGTTATTTCTCGTGATTTTTACTTAAGAATTTTTTCTTCCAGAATTTGTTTAAAAATTCCTCTTTGCTCTTTCGCATTCCAGCACTCTATTGCATGTTTCAAAGTTTGTTCAACTTCGGAGGGAATTTCACTTTTAGAAAGTGCTATTTTTATCTTCTTTTTATTTTGAATCAAGTTTTGAAAATTTAGCATCCGAAAACGGCATAGGTCCTGAATATCGCCAAAAAACGAATGTTTAAATAAGGGGTGTTTCAGTTGAGAAAAGATAATGTCTGAAGTTGTTTTATTATTAAGAAGACGAAGAAACGAAGAAAGTTTAATTTATTTTGTTAAATACATTTTGAAATTTCCTGGATTTTAAATAGCGAATTTGTATAGTTCTTACTGTGTTTTGAAACATTTAAAAGCGATTTTAGTGCACTTCTTCCAATTACATCTAGCTTTTTCATCAAATCAAAATTATTTTCACATATCTCCATACCATAAGTTAAGGTAGGGACTGCCAATAATTTATATATATAAGAAATAGAACTTGGGTGGGCAAACCGGATTCCAGATTGAATAAGAGTTTGAACAACAGCTCTTAAGTTTGAAATTTTTTCATCAACATTTGTATTATTGAATGAAGCAAAGTTGAATGTTTAGTATCCCATGTGAATCCCAGATGTCTTAGTTTATTCTGAAGATTTATTTTATTACTAGATATCGTTATCGTATTGGTTTGTATTTGTGCTTTACCTGAAATCAAGAATTCAGTTTTTTCGGCATTTATTTTAATACAATTTAAATTACTGTAAATATTGCATGTTTTTATCAGCTTTTTGAGACCAGAGAGGGTAGAGCTTAAAAGTATGATATCATCCGCATATGCCACCACACCAGTGAAGTTACCATATATCGATGTGCCAACAATACCTTGATTTGTAATAGTTTCAAGAAGACTTTCAGTGTAAATATTATATAAAAGAGGTGAAAGAATCGATCCTTGTCTTACTCCTTGCTTTAGAAGAAAGGAGTTTGATATACAACCTTGATATGAGACTGTTGCACTACTATTGTTATATAACGAAGAGATAGTGTTAACTATACAGAGTGGTAATTTTTTATCGAAATATAATTTATCAAATAGGATATTCCAGTTGCAGCTATCAAAAGCTTTTTCGACATCTAAAGAGCATAGGTATACAGGTGAATTGTTGTTATTGTAATGTTTAATTGTTTCGCTATTTAGAAATTCAGCATGTAGCGTTGAACAGTTAGCATTGAATCCAAATTGTAGGGGGTGAGTATCTCTAATATCCGGACATATAATAAGGATTAGGTATTCTAGAACCTTTGTAAACAGGGCCGGTCTTAGGCCGATTTGACCGATTGCTTCAAATAGGGCCCCGCGCTTGGTAGGGGCCCCGCAATTCATAGCATATCATTATAAATGGCAGTAATTTTTTTTTATAAATTTCTATCAATCTTAATATAATTCGTACAGTTAACGTTGAACGTTTAATGCGTATGGTAACGTCTATTGTTATTTTTAGTTTATCTTAGTTATTGCGGTATATGGTATAAAATATATTAGTTTCCAATCTACTTTCGAAAGTACCAGAAGTACTTATTTCCGAAAATTCACGAGGCAAGCAATGAACATGGCGGCAGCTTTTATATTGTTAAAGTTTTTTTAAAAGTATTTACTTTTAAAATGTTTGTAATATATTTTTTGTTTGTTTATGCTATAAATATTTTTCATTTTGTTTACTATTAGTTTTATTTACTTTTGTTTAACGCAAACTTTTCTCGCTTTTCAGTAAATATTTTATATTTAAGACAATATAAATTTTATTGGATAATTCTAAGAGTACTTTTTTTCAAGTCTAATAAATAATCTTAATATTAAATGTTTGTTTATTTATATTAAGATATTTGCAGTAATCAATTGCTTACATTTTTATTTATGTTTTAATTTGTTGAGTTGTTTAGATACTTAAGATTTATTTATCTAGACTAGATACTATATTATAGTATTTAGAATCACATAGTCTATATAGTTCAATACTTCAGTAAACATTATATTAACTAAAAACAAAAGTACTTTTAAGTTTGTTTTCATGCTTCAAATAAAAAAAGCTATTTTTATGTTTTAATGTTACTATAATTCTAATCGATTTATTTATTTATTATCTCTTATCAATATGTTTTATTATATTTTATCTGTATATTGTTTTAGCTAATTGAAGGGAAAATGTTTATATTAGTTTTGTTAATTTTACTTTTAATTTTGTAAGGGGGATTTTTTTATGTAATTTAGTTTAATTAAACTATTTTATTTTATTGTGCAATTTAGTAGTAAAAAAAGAGATAAGTTTTTAGTTTTGAAGAACACAAGCCAAAATATGAGTAAAAGACAAAGGGACGTCGGTAGAAAATATCTAAGTGGTAACATGAATAGAACCTTAGCTAAGGTAAAGAAAACTGAAGCAGAAAAAGAAAAAGGTGCGTTAGATAAATATTTGAGTAAATCAGTAGATCTGTTTGAAACTGAAAAATCAGACAAACAAGTCGAGTCAGACGACATTAAAACAAATATTTCTAAAGAAATTACATCAGAAGCTAGTAGTAGTTTTCTTTCTGGATGTAATGCTCAACAAAATACATCTGAATTATGTATAAATATATCTGTTAACACACACAAGGATAATGAGGATATTTCAGAATCAAGAGAAGAAAATTCAAACCCAGCACTATGTGATATTTTAAAGATAAAAGATGACCCTGCTACATGGCCAAATAAAATAAATCAAAATGTCAGAGATTATTTAGTGAACAAAGGACCCCCTAAGATCACTGTAGAAAATTTTCCGCAAAATGAAAAAGGGTTACATTTTTCGAAATTTCATTGTAAAAGAAAATGAAAAAATGGGGAAGTTATAGAACGACCATGGCTAATATATTCTGAATCATTTGATAAAGTTTACTGTTACTATTGCAAACTTTTGGACACAAATTCTGATTCTGCACTTGCTACTTCTGGATTTGACAGCTGGTCAAATATTCATACAAGATTAGAGGATCATGAAAAATCAAAAAAACATTTGCAATGTACACTTAATTACTACGAACTGCAGCAAAGGTTATCTACTGGATTAACTGTTGATACATTAAATGAAAAATTAATAAGATAGGAAACAAAACGCTGGAATCAAGTCTTTGAGCGACTTGTTGCTTCTGTACAGTTTTTGGCAGAAAGGAACTTGGCATTTGGTGGGTCTGAAGAACAAATTGGAAATCCACATATTGGCAATTTTCTAGGCGTCATTGAATTGCTAGGAAAATTGATCTAGTTATGCAAGATCATATACAGAAATTTATTAACAAAGACATTCATGATCATTATTTAGGCAAGACCATACAAGATGAAATTATTGATACTATAGGCCAAACTGTTCTACAGGAAATTATTGCTAGTATTAAGTCGGCAAAGTATTTTGTAGTGATTCTTGACTGCACTCCTGATATCAGCCATCAGGAACAGATGTCAATGGTGCTAAGATATGTCGCTGATGGCACACACTCAGATGTCCCAGCAGGAATTTATGAACATTTTATAAAGTTTATTATAGTTGAGAGCAGCACTGGTGAAAATTTATTTAACACTCTTGTGAAAGAAATTGAAATGCTAGGACTAGATGTTGAAAACATCAGAGGACAAGGGTATGACAATGGAGCTAATATGAAAGGGCACAATTCTGGAGTGCAAGCACGACTTTTGGAAAGAAATTCACGAGCTTTCTATACTCCTTGTGTGTGCCATAATTATAATCTTGTTCTAGGAAATATGGCTAAAACGTGTTCAGATGCCATGACATTTTTTGGAACCCTGCAGCGTATTTACACCCTTTTTGCTTCATCTACAAAAAGATGGACTGTTTTTAAAAAGCATGTGAAACGCCTGTCTGTTAAACCATTATCAGAAACAAGATGGGAATGTAGAATGGAAAGTGTTAAAGCTGTACGATTTCAAGCCGCAGAAGTGTGTGATGCTTTAGAAGAACTAGCAAAAAGCACAAATGATGCTTAAGGGAAAAGTGAGGCTGAATCATTAGTAAGCCAAATGACAAATTATAGGTTTCTGGTTGCACTATGTTTTTGGCACTCTTTATTGTTTCAAGTAAATTTTACTAGCAAGGAACTTCAAAGCAATACCATAGACATTGCCGCGGGGCTGACATCTTTTGAAAAATTGTTTGATTGGTTGAAGACATACCGAGAGACAGGCTTTGTAGCAGCATTGATTGATGCCAAAGAGCTTGCAAATGAGTAAGAAGTCGAACCCATATTTCAACAGAAGCGCTGTTACAAGAAAAAGAAAATGTTTCTTTATGAATCTTCTGACGAACCAATTTTAGACCCCAAGACAGAAATCCGGGTAAACTTTTTCAATCAAGTTTTAGACAAAGCATTGCAATCTCTTTAACCACGGTTTATGCAGCTGAAAGAACACCATAAACTTTTTGGATTTCTATATAATTTTCAAAATATGTCTAAAGAAGATCTCAGAAAACATTCAGCCGACCTAGAAATTGCTTTGACAGACATTACAAAAGATATAGAAGGGTTCATGCTTTCCGAAGAAATGGAGGCAATTAAGCCAATACTGCCCATTCAACAACAAAAACCCATAGAACTCTTTAAATATTTGGCTTGTAATGATAGGTCGACTGCATTTCCAAGTTTGTTCATAGCCCTAAAAATACTGATGACAATTCCAGTTACAGTTGCTTCCGGTGAAAGAAGTTTTTCAAAACTAAAATTAATTAGAACCTACTTTAGGTCAGTAATTAACCAAGAACGACTAAACAATTTGGCACTAATATCAATTGAATCTCCTATAAGTAGAGAAATTAATTATGAAAACATTCTAAAAGATTTCGCAAGCAAAAAAGCAAGAAAGATCCACTTTGACTTATAGATTATTTGTTTATTATGACAATAACAAGAACTGTTTTGTTTAAATTCGTTGTAATATTTTTATTGTTTATTGATTCGTTTGTGGAGTTATGTTTTTTTGTATAATAAACGTGTTTCAATAATTTTATTAATAGTAGTTATTGTAAAAAAAAAATCAGGTGGGCCCCGCAAGCATTCGTTAAATTGGGCCCCGCAATTCGTAAGGCCGGCCCTGTTTGTAAAAATTGGTATAATGCTAATACCGCGATAATTGTTCGGGCTATCTAAAGAATTTCTATACGATTTAACAAGGGGTACAATAATAGACGTCGACATTGATAATGGTGTCCATCCATAATTAATGGAATAATTAAAAAATTTGATAAGCCATTTTATTAAAGTATCACAATTTGCGTATTTCAAATGTTCTTCTGAGATACCGAAAGAGTCAGGAGATTTTTTAAATTTTAGGTTCAAAATAGCCCTAATTATATTTTCTTTAGTTATTATAACATCATCATGTTTTGTACACGGGGGAATTCTCCGATGATTTTCATTACGATGTGTTATTTTTGAAGTATTCAGTACTTTTTCGAAGTGGTTTGCAAATTCTGAAGTAATGGATTCTTTGTCTTTTTTATTATTTATGGTAAATAATCTAGAATTTATGTCTTCGTTTAAACATCTAAAAGCATTCCAAAAGTTTTTTGGTCTAATATTTTTTAACTTTGCAATTTTAGTATACTGTGCGCAAATTTTATTATTTTGAGCCAACTTGACGGCTTTGCGAAAGCTTTTACGAGCCATTAAGTAACGATTAAAAGTTACGGAGTTTAAATCTTTTAAAAAACCAGAATCCCTCCATTTGTTGAAATGAATTGAAAGAATAGTTTTAGAACGACTTAATTCAGGTGTCCACCAAGATTTTGAATACAAACATTGCTTTTTACTTTTTAAAGTTTCCTTAAAAGCTATTTGAGCGCTGCCAGCAATTATTTTATAGATTTGAATAAGGTCGTATTCATAATTATCAGTAAAATCAAGATAGTTAAAGCAATTGGTTAAATGATCATTATATGAATTTATTAAGTTAGAATCGTTCCAAGCGTAGCTAGGAATATTAGTATCTTCTTCTATTGTGGTATTGTATTTAGTGTGCTTACCTTCAACTTCAACTGATATTGAAAGTGGTAAATGATCGCTTAAGTTATTTGAGCACTCAGGATGAACAATGCATTTTAGACTTAGGTAATTTGTATATTTTGGTATGGCGACGTGATCAATATATGACGAATTCGGTAGCGTCTGGTGCCGATATGTATAATTAGGGCCAGAACCTTTAGTTACATCTACTAGTTCTAATTGTAAATGGAAATGAAAATCTAAATGTAAGTGGAAACCAAAGTTTTAAATTGTTAGCATTAACAATTTGTTTAATAATTTTTTCTCTAAGTTGAAGTCTGTAAACGCCTTTTCGTAACTCGTCTATGATTTTAAAAGGACCTGCAAAACGCGCAGAAAGCTTGTCGCTCATTCTTGTTTTACGACGGCGGTTATATTTAAGTACCATTTGCCCGATTTTAAAGGTTAAAGCTGAATGCTTTAAATCGTACTAAATCTTTTGTTGCGCATGTGCTTTTTTAATCTTTTCCTATGCTTGTTCTCGTGTATTTTGTAGGGATTGTTCTAGGTTAATTATATGTTGAAGTATGCCTTCGCTTTCATCGACAGAAGCATTGCATCCATCTTTTTCCAAATCTATTGGAAGACGAGCTTTTACTCCATACATAAGTTGGGAAGACGGAGACTTTACAGATGTTTGAATATTAATGTGGTAAGCAAAAACAACTGCATCAATAAACAAGTCCCAATCGTCACCTTTTTTGTTTATTAGCTTGAGCAAATGTCTCATAAAAATTATTTATACAAAAATTTAGCATTATATTATAAAAAAAGAAAATTTAATACAATATGGTGTGTGTATGTTGTTATAAGGATTTAAAATGACCGTTTTAAAAATCAAACATTTCAGATTTTAATAACTATTTGAAAACATTTAGCCATCTTAAAGATAAAAATCTTTTTTCTTTCTGTACAAATACTTAAAAGAACTAACGGAAGTTAATATACTTGAAGAAACGTCGCTAACGGTTATGATGAGTAAATTAGATTTAAATAAAAAATAATCTTTAATCTAAAAATAAATATATATATATATATATATACACATATATATGTTTATACATATATATATATATATATATATATATATATATATATATATATATTTATATATATATATATATATATATACAGCTGCGGAAAAAACTACGTGAACGATTGCAAATAGTTTTTTTTAATGAAATTTTCAATGTCTTAAAATAAGTTTATAGTTTAATACTATATATGCACAGTGGTCCGTTTGAGCTGTTTTGCGGACAAATTTATATAACTATTTGAAGGCAGGTCAAAATTGCCTCAGATATATGTTATAAAGTTGCGGCCTATGTGTTAACATCAGGGTAGCAATCGTGCAAAAAATGGGGTGCTGATCCGCCAAGGGCGTCACTTTTTTATGGGTGTTAAAAAAAAAAAAATTCGCCTTTCTAGTTTTTATATTTCCTAACAGCACTACCTCCTTCCTTTACTTGCTTGTATTTTCCATAAAGGAGCGGCGAAAACCATTTTCCAACCCCTGCGATTACTGTGTATGCAGCCTAAATTTTTACGCCGAATCAAACTTTTTAATTATGTAATTTTGTAAACCATAAATAATGATTTGTATTTACAAAATAAAAATATTGTATAGTATTTTATTTATGTTGCGTAGTTATAACTACAATTATTCATGCAAGCTATAGCTTGCATTAAACACAGGAATTAGGTAATGACATTCATCACTGAATTAAAACTTCCTATTTACGAATTCTAGCAATAGTTTATATTGAATTAAAACCCTCAAAAATTAACATTAAAAGCCATATATAACAATTAACAATAAAAACTGTTTAACCACATAATCGTCGCCAAATGGGTTAAAGCTTTTTAAAACAAAATTATTCAATTCAGAATAAGAACAAACATTAAACACTGAACACGATAAAAACAATTTAGTAAAAGTATATTACTTTTTTTCTAGTAATTTCTCCGTTCAATATGGTTCTCTATACAGAACAAGAAGTTTTCAAAATAATATTAGATAACAATGTTAATTCAGCACAAGCATTAATTACAGTGTTTAAAATGTTAGAGAATATTAACGACATTGACGAACATTCAGAGTTAGTTTTAACAAATACATTTAGGCAGTTCAGCAACTTAAAAAAATCAATGTTTATTGCAAAACGTATCAAAATTGACAAAGAAGTTATAGTAAAGCTGGGAAAAGTGGAGGTAATTAAAACCTTCAAATATATATGTAAATTAAACAAAAAATGACATAATTATTATAGAATATTTTTTAATTAGTGCAGGTATTACTGCATTTATAAACAAAACTTAATTTTGACAAAAATCATTATTATTACTTTTGTGATTATAAATCATAAAGTTTGATATTACTAATAATAATTAGAATTTTTAGTGTTACATATATAGTATTACTACAATTATATATATATATATATATATATTTATATATATATATATATATATATATATATATATATACATATATTTCATATATAGGTTTTGCTGTCATTTAATGAAGATATGATAAACCAAGAAGATGACTACAATTCAGAAGAAGATACGCAAAGAAATAGAAAAAAATGGGATAGTATTTCTCGAAAGTCAAAAATTCGAAGAACAGAAGAACTCTGGAAAAATGTAAACAAACTTGCTGAAATCGATAATATTGATCTGAAAGAGGTTTGAGATTTCCTATTATCTAGATGTTCATCCTCTAGCTGTGTCAAAACTTCTCAAATAACAACTGTGACAGCTGTTGCAATCTGCTGTGATTCACTGCTGGGTCGATCAGCATACAGAAAACTGAGGAAAATGCTAAGAGCTAACAGTATCGATGTTTACCCAAGCTGGAAAAAGGTTCAAGACTTCAAAAATTCTGTTACTCCTCTGAAAACCGTTCCCCTACCTGAACCATATATTGGAGTTTACTCTAACTTTACAGAATCTGTCAAAATCACAGTAGCCAAAATTCTTAGGCTTGAAAATGTCCATAAAACAAATGAACTAACAAATTTAGTTCTTGAAATTAAATTTGGATATGATGGCAGTGGAGGACATAAAATGTATAATCAGCTACACAATGTAAATACCAATAATATAATCATGGCAATGTTTTGCCCTCTGAAACTTTTAAACTCTAATGCAGATGGAAACAACTTAATATGGGAACAAATATCTCAAAATTCAGATTTTCACAGAGGCCTCTTATGCTTCAAATGGGAAAAGAATCACGTGAGAATGCACAATCTTTAACCGTTTTTAATGCGGATATAAAAACAATGAAGGAGGAAGGTTTCATTATTATCTTTAACGGACAATATTTGAATATTAAAGTAAACATTGTTGCAGACAGTTTTGACAGAAAAGCATCAAATATATTTCAGGGCCTTGGAGGTGCTTACTGTGATCTTTGTGATTTATCTAAGGAACAATGTGAAGATATATGTACAATTGAACATGGATTCGTTATAAATAGAGACATCGAAACCATGGAGCAGATATTTTTGGATTTAGTTCAAGAAGACGGTTCTTTAACTAAAAAGTCAAAGGATTATGATGTTCGCCATGGACAAACAGCAAGTCCAATAGCTGGATCTAACGTAAGGTCTGTACAAGTACTCCATGCATTACTCCGTGGATTTGACCACTTTATGAAAGTTGTGGTTCATTTATCTGCAGGAGTTCACGCATGGACAGAGACTAAGACAGCCAGTACTACGCACTTCCTTGAAATGGAGAAAAAAAATTATACAGGAGTTAATTGGAAAAAAAAACAGGTATCAAGTGGGATTTTGCAGATTCATCAGGTCAAGGGGGTAGTACTACAACTGGCAACGTTGCTAGAAATCTTCTTTATAATGAGAAAAATAGAAAATTGATTACTGACTACATTTCAAATAAACATGCCAGAATGTTAGCAGAGCGGTACGGTTTCTTGTTGTCAAATATTATTCGTGCTATGTCATCTAGTCAGAAAATTAACATAAAAAAATATAGAGATATATGTAAGGAGACAAACATTGTTCTTCGACAAGAAATGCCCTGGGTTAGTTTGACACCGACTATTCATAAGTTATTAGGACATACTTGGGAGCTTATTGAGTTAAATAATGATACAGGACTTAAATCATGGAGCGAGGAAGGCATGGAGGCCAACAACAAACAACTTAGAATATTTAGAGAAAAACTATCAAGAAAAACAAATCAGTTGCAGAACTTGGAAGATTGTTTTAAAAGACTCTGGGTGGGCTCTGACCCATTAGTTACCGAGCAAAGGAACAAAGGTCGATTACAATGCAAATTGTGTAGTGAGATAGGGCATAGTAAAAAAACATGTTTCAAAGTATATGAAAATGACATTGTTAATACTTTGTTTATGTAAAATAAAAAAATTAAACTTGAGTGTTTGCTATTTTTTTAGTCTTTTTAAAAGTTTAGATAAAATAACTAATGCATTATGCTTAAAGAAACAATTAAACATAGTTTTTATAACCACAAATAACTTAAAAACCGGGTGTTTGGTAAATATATGTGGCATACCAAAACAATGGCAACAGTATGAAGTTTCTAAATAATATATGGTTTAGTATTACCAAATTTCCGGTTTTTGAGATATTTGAGGAAGTATACAAAATTTAAGAGATTTTTTTTTGCAGAAACTGACTTTTGCATTAAATTTTTTTAAAAGAAATGAAATTTTTTTATTAATAACGTTAAAAAAAAAAAAGAGTTAATACTTTTATTTTGTTCATTCAATTTCGTGAGAAATGAAATATTTTTTTAAATTTTTGTTTATAAATCTGCTGCATATAATTAAAATTAGAAAATGTATATGAAAAATCTAACTCTGCGGTGTGAACGTTTTTTTTACATGTTTTTTAAAACTTTGAAAGGTTGTCATTTCTTAACCAGGCATGATAATCACCTCTAGTCTTTTCCATTTAAGTCGAATTTTATTGTAGTTTCAAAAAATCATAAAAAAATTTTAGTCCAGAAATATAGATTTTTTCATTTTGTCCACCATTTGGACCACTGTGATATGGTTAGATAGAGCGTTTTTTGCTCTATAAGACTGTGTAAAGTGTATTCTCTAATAATTTGCTTATAATTAAACATATCTAAATGTTCAAAAAGCATCAAATTTTTGCGCGACAAAACCACGTGAACGATTATACAAACGTAAAAGAATAATTTTACTAACATCAACAAATAATAGATTCTAAAAAAAAAAAAACATTAATATTTAGTTGCATAGCCTTTAGAATCGATAACGGCCTTGCACCGTCTTGGCATAGATTCTACAAGAGTTTCTAGTAACTGTTTTGGTAATGCCTCCCATTCATACTGTACGGCTCTAAAAAGTTCATCCGGTTTTTGAAATTTGCGACCTCCCAAGCGTCGCTCAACTTCAATCCATAAATTTTCGGGAGATTGGGCAGTCCACTTCAAAACCGTTATGCTATTATTTATGAGCCAATTTTTTACAGTCAAAGCTGTATGTTTAGGGTCATTATCATGTTGATAAACCCAATTGTGAGGCATTTTTTCTAAAGCATGTGGCAACATTTGATTAGATAATATTTCCCTGTACTGTAGCTGGTCCATTATACCGTTTACACGGTACAACGGACCAATTCCAGCCCAGGAGAAACACCCCCAAACCATTATATTGCCACCCTCAAATTTTACAGTTCCTATTGTATACTCTTTTGCAAATCTTTTACCAACTGGACGCCTAACATAACCTCGACCGTCGCTGCAAACCATGTTAAATTTACTTTCATCCGACCACAAAACTGTTTTCCAATTTTCAACCGTCCAGTTTAAGTGATCTTTAGCGAACTGTAGGCGATCTTTGACGTGCCTGGGCTTAAGGAATGGTTTCTTTGCAGGTCTGCGCCCATAAAGACCTCCTTCGTTTAAACGCCTTTGAATCGTTCGTGTGCTTACGTTTTCCATGCCTGTTTGCAGACGAATTTCAGGGGCTGTCAAATGTGGATTCTCAAGAGATTTTCGCACAATTTTTCGATCAGTACTAAAAAATAAAATGTTAAACATTAAAATTAACATTAACATTAATATTATTAAGATTAAATATTAAAAAAAATAAAATTAAAGGAATATTACCGCTTATCCGTAATACGTGGACGACCACCTTTCTTAACGATCTTTTTGCTCTTTTCTCGGTGTATAATTTTATGTATTCCACCTTTTGACATCTTCTCATGAGCTGCAATTTGCCCAATGGACCATTTTTCTTCTTTGCGCAAACGCAAAACCAAGCTTTCAATTTTTGAATCAGTCTGACGAACCATTATAGTTTTATTTTTTTAATTTTTTGATGTTAAACAGAAGAATCTTGAGAAATTTAAATGGTTGTAAGTTCTTAGAATACCAAAACCACATGAACGATTTTTAAAAGCACTGATTTCGATGTGAATATAATATAATTTGCATCAAAAATGACGCTTTTATAAATCGTTCACGTGGTTTTGTCGCTCAAAATTTTCGAAATTATTTTAACGTTTATACATGTATGATTTTATACGTATTATTACAGAATACACTTTACACAATCTTATAGAGCAAAAAACGCTCTATCCAATCATATATAGTATTAGAGAAAAAACTTTTTTTAAGGTGTTGAAACTTTTGTTTCAAAAAACTATCTGCAATCGTTCACGTAGTTTTTTCCGCAACTGTATATATATATATATATATATATATATATATATATATATATATATATAAATATATGTACATACTTATCAGTCTGCGGGTGGTATGCAGATGTCATGGCAACTGTTATTTTTATTTGTTTACAGAGATCGTCGACGTAAAATTAAGTCAGATGCACCAAATCTGAATACACATTTCATCAAAAATGCATGAACACTAATAGCATTTTTTTTCGAATAGCTTTTACTTCCACCCATTTTGTAAAATATTCAGTAGCTACACAAATAAATTTTTCTCCTTTTTTGGTCTCTTTAAGAGAACCAACAAGGTCAATATCCCATCTATAGAAAATGTGCGTCACTTTAATAGGATGCAGTGATGAAGAACCTGGTTTGTTAACAGGATTTACAAACTTGACAAGGCGCACACGTACGTACAAAATCTTGGACGTTTGCTGCTATACATGGCCACCAATACCAATCGGTTACTATAGCTATTGTTGCGGTTTGACCGAAGTGACATCCGCTGATAATTCCACCGTGCAAAGACTTTATTATATTTTTTGTTCATCTTTATCAACAATAAATATTCCTAATCGCAGTCGTCTTTTGTGTGCTTTATCGTAACAAGGTTGATACATTATATAATTATATAATTTTATAAAATATATATAATATAATATACAATTTTATAATTATATATAATTATAATATATAATTTATATAAGTTTTCAAATTCCTATAAATATATAATTTTCGCAGATATATAATTTTTCAAATTCACATAAATTTTTTCTTCTAGTTTAATATGTTTATCTTCAATTTCGTGTTGGATAATGTTATCAGATCAGATCTTCCATTATTGAGAGTGTTGTACAACAAAATAATTTTATCATATTTTTATACTTTTCCAACAATTTATTTTTATTTTAATTAGTCAATAATGACTATTATTTAAGATAGTCTTTTTAATAATTGCTAAATATTGTTTGCAAGTATTAGGTAAAAATATTTTTAATGAGAAAATTACTTTGTTATGGTTCTTGTTGGATGGCAAGACTTCTGAAAACTTTACATCTTTTACTGGAATCCTTAATTGGTTAGCAATAACCATTATTTACGATAATTTTTATAATAATTGCCAAATATTAGACAAAAATGTTTTTAATGATAAAATTACGTTGTAATAGTTCTTTGTCGGATGGTAAGACTTGCAAAATTTACATCTTTATTTATCTGAATACATCGTCAGCTGAGAACTAAGAGGCCGTATCTCCGTTTTTTATGTTTTTATATCAATAAAATTTTAGTTCAAATTTAAAGTTTTAAATTTTAATTTGTAGGCACACCCTGCCAGAAAGTCTGGCTAATTGTTCAAATATTTCCTAAATGGTTCCATTTTTTGACTAGTTTTTTGCTGGACACAGGCCCCATTAAATGATGATAATTTATTGAGCACAAACAGATAAAACACTAAGTATGGACACACGGCCTCTTGGTTTTCAGCTGACGACATGTTGCTTATGCAATCAGTTGCAAACGTTAATTTATTATATAGCAACATATGTTAAATTAACTTTTGAATGTCTAAGTCAATTTCGAAAAAAGTATTTCGATACACTTTCAAAGCTTACTACAAAATATTATTGAAACATTTATAATAATGTGCATACTTTTGATAGTAATAAATATTAATAAGTAATTAACATTTAATTACTTAGTTAATTAAACGACTTTATCAAATAAAACATAATTAATTATATTTATTATAACGAATTTAACAAATAATGTTCCGGCTACTTTTGTTGACGTTATATCAAGATTTTAAGAGCTTTCTTAGCAGCAAAGTTGGAACTAACATTATCGTACCTATCTTTCTTCTCCAGATCTCTTTCGATTGAAAGGATGAGACAGTCGTTAAAACAAGCCTGTCATATCGTAGTTCTTTAATTGTCAGAGCTAGCTTAGTAAAAGATCTCTCGTCTTCAGCCAAAGATAATAGCCGCGTAAGAAAAATACCAAGATAGATGGAAATTTCCTTTAAATCCTTCTCTATAAATGCAATTTTTTATTTAGCATTTTTCCTACTGAAAATATTGTTTTGAAATTTTTTTGTCCTCTGACGACGACCTGATGTAAAACATACCTCAAAATCATTTTCCTTCGCACAGGAGTTTGGAATAGAGTATTTTTAATACAAAGAAGACATTATGCATAAGTATTTAGCGTGACGCTTGCAAATAAAGATTAATTGCTTAACATAATAACATTTTAGACCTCTCGTTCTTAGCGAGAAAATCTTTAGGAGCTCCGCCTTCTTTTGTGTTAAGTAAAAAAATAATTAGTACTTATTGTCATCTTATACTTTATTTTAAAATTTATTAAATTGCTTAACTTTTTTTTAAAATTAACTCAATTTTAAATTTCTGTTTTTGTAGAGTTATACATAAGTCGTATAATTTTTTAGCGTGTTCTTATAATTTAGAACTCTAAATTATAATAACACTAAATAAGTTGGAGTCGCTGATAGAAAAAATTCAAAAAATATTTTGAAAAGTTTAGTGGTTGCAGATGTACTTATATAACGACTTAGGCTTATATATTGCATTCGCATTTGTCACAATTATAAGTTTTCATACAATACAGAAATAAATAAGAAAAAAATAATGTTCTAAAAACAATCAGCATCAATCGATGACAACCAATGCTGATGGTCTACTAAATGGTTGATGCCTTGCCAGACCGATTTATCCCTTTTAGGGGTATGTTGGAGTGCTCAGTTAAATAAGATGTCCATCCAACATTTTCTAAATTATCCTGGTAACCACTTTAAATGGTTTAAGGTAGCAGACCCCTTAAAATAAAATAGCTTAAATTGTTGCTGATGAACGTCAATTGCAACCAAATTTTATTTTATATTAGTTGAACTTGTTTTTTAATTAATTTGAAAATTGGAAAAAAATTTAAGCTTTATTTTAATATTTGAGCAGCCATTTTGAAACATTTTCAAACATGATTTTGAAAGTTTTGTAAATGCTATTGACTCCAAACTTTAAGGGTGTTTTAGGAGTATTATTAACAAGGGTTTCAATCACTTCTGTGAAAAACGGGTAAATATTAAAAAAATATATATATACCTTATATAAAAGTTACACCTTCATTAAAGTAGAGCTGATACTGAACATAGCAAGGAACATTTCCTGAAAATTTCAAATCAAAATATTAATTAGAAGTGGAGAAAACGCGTTTAATGTTGAAAAGTATGAGAAATATGGTTTTAAAGTTAAAAAAAAAATGCTTTTAAAGATTTTGTAATAAAAATAGTAATAAAATTATTAATCATTTGTCGAAAGGTGGTTTTGAGCCATGGTAATAAAATAAGGTAAAGAAGATACTTTTAAGACTCAAATTTCCTCCAAACACTTGATTAGGAAGTTTAAACATACCACTTGCTATGGCGGTTGCTAAGGAAGTCTAAAAAAATACGGTGCACTAAAAGGTAATTATTTAAAAAACTAAATTAAATTACAAGTAACAGTTTTTATAATATTAACTTGAGTTAAATTACGTATCAAAATCTACTAAGAAACTTTTTTGCAAATGTTTTTAATTTTTATGGGGGTCTGTTACCCCTACAAAATACTGGGAGTATTTTATGGGGTGGCAGGGGATCACCAGGGAAATTTAAAAAAGTGGGTAAGACACCATTTCCTGTACCCATCATATAGCATTAACATTATTATTAAATCTAATGTATATAGATAAATATGTATATAGATAAATATGTATATATTTGTGTATAAATATATATACAAATATAAATATATATATATATATAATTTAAAAAAGTGGTTTAGGCGCCATTTCCTAAACCTATCATATAGCATTAACATTATTATTAAATCTAGTGTGTATATCTATATCTATATATATATATATAGATATATATATCTATATCTATATATATATATATATATAGATATACATATACAGTGTTGGCCATTAAATTTAGGCGTTCATAAAAATTTCACTTTTTCTTGATTTTGAGTTAAAAATAACGCAACCAATGCCGTGTCAGTGTTCTGGAACCATGGCAATTTAATAATAAACAAACGCTTTGAAAAACAATTATTAATGCAAAGAATTTTAAATTAGTTTTATTGTTGTATGTCAGTTAAGAAGTCGCGAGGTGATTAAGTTCATATTGAAGTTGTGTTGGTGTTACGTTGAACAGTATGCAACAGAATAAAACTTTTAATGATTAGAAAAATTAGTAAAAATAATATACTGACTGGATTTAAGGGATGTTTATATTTTGAAATTACTATAATATATCTGTAAATTTTTATAAATTAATAATGGGTAAATGCTCGGACACTTGTCCCGCAAAACGTCGTGAGGTTTCTACCTTGTTGCAACATTCGTCTTTTACAAATACGGATATTGCTAAAAGGCCTAATGTTTCCCATCAGACTGTTGGCAGAATTAAAAAAACTTTGTTTACTGGTGGCAATATTACTGAAACTAAGAGAAGTAACTGTGTCAGACCACGCAAATCAACACCCCGTGGTGATCGGGAACTGATAAAGCTTTGTCGTGAAAACAGGCGTAGATCATCTTCTGTTTTAGTCAGTGAATGGAGGAGAGCTGGTGTTGAAGTCAGTAGTAGAACTGTGAGAAGATGCCTAGTGGAACATGGATACAAGGCCTACAGGCCACAGAAAAAACCAAAGATTGCACCAGCAATGTGCAAGATGCGACTAGCTTGGGAGAAGGATCACCAGAACTGGACTGAAGATGATTGGACAAACATATTTATTGAATATTATTATTTGTTTTAGTAAATATTGTCCTTGTTTGCTGGTTATTATTACTTATTAGAATAAACTTTTTGCTTTTTGTTTAAATGTAATAATTGCATTAATGTAAGCAACCTCGACATTCTGTTTAGTATTGATAATAATTAATTTATTGATTATTAATTAATTTATTGATTGTTATGAAATTGTGGTGTTCCATTAAAAGCAACTTTGTATTGTCTATGCTTAGGTCTGCTTATCAGTTGAGACAATGCTAAAAGTTTTGGGAGAAAGAACACAGTGTGTTAGGAGAAGATCAACAGAAGCATATCATCCAGTATGTATTCAAGAAACTGTTAAACACCCACAGAAGATTATGGTCTGGAGCGTGATATCTATTCATGGGACAGGGCGACTCCACATTGTAGATGGTATAATGAACCAAGAAACTTATTAGAGAGAAAGTAATTTACACAATTAGATGAATGGTATCCAGATGGTAATTGCATGTATATGCACGATGGTGCACCTTGTCACATGGCCAAATCCATAGCTAAACTTCTTCACGAAAGTAATGTCCCAGCATTAAAATAGCCGGGAAACAGGAAACAAGAGGGAAGTAAATAAAACAGTTTCAACTAATAGGGCACAATTAATTGAGAAGCTAGTTCATGTCTGGCATCATGATGAGCGTCTCAAGAAACTTGCCGATCAATTTATTCGTGGAATGCTAAGACGTGTAAAAGCGCTCATAGATGCCAGAGGAGGACATCCAATATATTGATTTTTTTTAAACTGGTTTATTATGTCATTTAGGATGCACTCACTAACTATTTCATTATCAGTAATACATTTTAGTGCATTTATATATGAAAATAAATATAATATGTAACTTTTTTGACAATGTCCTCATTTGATGAATATTTACTAAAACAAACATATATATATGTATATATATGTATATATATATATATATATATATATATATATATATATATATATATATATATATATATATATATATATATACACACACTGTATGTGTGTATATATATATATATATATATATATATATATATAAATAAAATAGTTAGAAAAACTCACGCCTAAAAAACTTCACATGCATCAATCACACAAATTTATTATTATAAAAACTGAGTTACATAATTTAAACATCCTTTTTTATTATTTTACTTTATCCTATATATGAATTCTCAGTGAGTAAAAAAAATATATTGCAATCAATGGCAGATCAAGACCATAAAGTAAGAGGTAGAGAGGCGGGAAGGGAGATTTTATAATTTGGTGAATCCAGACAATCTATTGAAGAGGGGGAGGGATCTATTTTTAGTTTTAATGATTTGAAAGCAAGCAAGCCCATATTTTAATATTTTCACTTCACAATGTTATTAAAGTTTAATACCACTTTCAAACAGCATCCCAAATTAAATTGGGTAGTGTTGTAGTGGTAAGAGCGTTTGCTTTGTAGGCGAGAGGTTCGGAGTTCGTCTCCAACCACGTCGCTGAAAGTACCGCGCTCAACTTAGTTTTTCCGCGCAGCAGCCATGCTCGTAAAGGTTTGTATTTCGGATTTAAAGAGTTCAGAGAGGTATGTACCAGGATAACTACACAGAAATTAGGAATAAAAAAATTGAGTAGCTTCCTTGACTATAGTGACTCCTCGGGCCTTGGGAAGGTAAATAATTAAAAACAAAAACAAACAAAAAGCGTTAGTTTTTATACAACATGCTGTGTTAAATACAAAGATTTTTAAAAAACAAAACTCAAAACATATAAAGATCATCCATTTATTTATTCTTATGTAGGATTTGTGGGGGCTCTACAGAATTAAAGGAGATTCCCATCCCATTAATTAAAAAATATGTTCTGAATGTCTTTAAAACATTTAAAAAGGCGTTGAACGATCAAAAAATGTTCAATAAAATTTGGTAGTACTAAGACACTGATATTTGGCAATACTAAGCAATTTAAATAACTTCATATTATTATGTAAATCACATTTTTTTTTAAACTAAAAACATATAAATTTTACGGGCATCTAAAATCTTATTGGCCTTGGTGCGGGCACTAACTGCATCCCCCTCTCAAAGGACTCACTCTGAGGTGAAACTTTCAAAATCTCTTAAGATTTTCATAGAATGAAATTGGCTTTTGACAAAAGTGAGTTGCTATTACTATTATGTATATGCTATTTATATTATGTATATGTGTGTCTATTTAATATAATACAAAGATTATATATATATTTAAAAATATATATGCATACATATATATATATATATACGTATATATATATATATATATATATATATATATATATATATATATATATATATATATATATATATATATATATATATGTATATATAGTGAATGTATATATTCACATCCAAAACATAATTACAACGATATATATACGCGTTTTGTGAAGCGATCGCGACCCCAAGGATACCTTTGGGTCGCGATCGCGTTTCAAAACAAGTTACCATCTTTGTAGGGGGAAAATATTGAATAAAACGCGTTATTAGTGGGTTTTGTTTTAGGTTTTAACCCGGTGTTAAAATATTGAAAACACTGAAAAAAGATATCAGTGAAAACTTTTGAAATTCACAAAGTTTTGTACAAACGATCGATAGCATGTCGTTATATGAATACTGGCATAAACTAGATTTTGAGGCGTTAGAAAGATATATTAAAAAGTTGGAAGTACTTGGTATAAAGCAGTGCCCATACAAGTTTGCTGCTGACAAATGGAAAGATGACCCAACAGAGTGGCCTCCAATACGATACCATGATCTGCATAATTATTTAATTAAAAGTCGGAAAGTTTTTTATCCGGGAGCAATGGAAAACTATAAAGCGTTGGAAGCATATAAGTACTTTGTTTCTGGTTGGGTACAGCCTTTATATCATATTGTTTTAAATTTTGTTAATGTACTTTTGAAAGGCAAAAAAGTTGCAACTTTTTGAAAAAGTTGCAAAAAATTGCGCTTAATAAACTTTATTTTCCACTATAAAATTCTAAATTTAAATTCATGGATTGGTTTTTAATTTTTTTTTTTTTACTTTTAATAAAAGTTTTGACCAATTTACAACCCCCTCATTTTGGGGAAAGTGGAAACTTTACAAGTTATGTCTGTGTAAAACACTTAAGGACTTTATTTTTAATACTTTAAGTTGAAAACCTATTGATAAAAAATTTAGATAAGTATAGATAACTTTTAGGTTAGTAAGATAACTTTTGTTCCCAGACTCCAAATTTTATTAACCTGGAGTTCTTGAGTCTCCATGGAGCCCCCCTCCGTTGTATTAAGGACTCGAGTGTAAAGACTCTCGAGTCCTTAATACAACGGAGGTAGGGGGGGGAGGTTGAGGAGGAGTGGAATTTTAAGTCTATATGTAATAAACGGGGATGGATGGAATTACAATAAAAGTATTCTTTATAAAAAAATCAATTTAGAAATCCAAACTAATATTTTTTGCAAAACACGCATTAAACTATTTAAATCTAGCGTGGCTTGCGGTCAAATGTAAATGTCAAATTAAAAAACCCCTACCTATTTAATAATTTTAAAGGAATGTAAATTTGTTTCAGGATGTTTTATAATTTAAAAATCACCTGATTATTAAATTTTAGAAATTTCTAGACAAATTCTTGTTATTAAGATCTTCCCTGTTTATTAGCATAAAAAATGTAAACCTATTGACTATTCGGCTTCCCCCCCCCCCCTCCTCTAAATTTATGCGAATTAAAACATATCTCCGCCCATCAAAACAATTACAACTTTAACTATTTAAACTATATAAGCTATTTAACCACCCTTTAATTAGGTAGGTGACATAGGCAAAGGAGTCAAAATCAGAGGTTTCCCATAATTCCTGATTTTAAAAATTATATAAATAACCCTTCCAAAAGAAAAAACGTAACATTTTAAGATTTTGAAAAACTCTATAAAATATATATTTCAAATGCATAATTAAAGTTTATGCTATAATATTTTTATTAAGATGTGGCTATGAAAGTACCCGTTTTTAAAAGTTGCTATTAATTTGCTCAGCATCATTCTTGGTTTATGATCCATGATATCCATCGGTAACTAATTAAAAATAAAAATATATATAGGTTTTATCATTATGACAGATTAATATAATAAAATAAAACTTATAAAACAAGTCTTGATGAATTTTTAATCATTTTTTTTTTTAATTGATTAACTTTAAGGATTTCAAAAACAAGATTTACATAAACTAAAATAATAAATAAAAACAACTATTATATATATTTAAAATAATAGTTGCAAATGCGTACATTATTTAAATACTATACTTTCACCCAAATTAGTAAGAGCAGCATAAACCACAACAAACTTATCACAGCTTGCTTGAATTAAACATAATGCTTCCTCTTTTACATTTTTTACAGTTCGAATTGGCAAAACACCTTTTAAGATAGTATATCGATTTTTTATGAATCCAATTACTCTCTCAATATGAATTCTAACTGATGCTATTTTCCTAGATGATTCAACCTCATCTGCAGATAGTTGTAGTTTATTCCTTGTGAATGCTGGAACTAAAAGCTCAGAACTAGAATTTGCAGCATAATCATCTTGTAGGGTAAAACCTCTATCAGCTAAAATTTGATCACCCAGACAATGGTATTTCAAAGGTGTAAAATTTGATACACGGACAATCTGATTGTCGGAAGTTCTTTCACCCCAACATTTTGTACCAAAATTGATAACACCTAGCGGTTTACATGAAATAAATACCTTTAAAGTGCTGTGTTTTCATAGTTGCTATAACATTGACTTAAATATAGTGGGATTGTATCTAAAATAAGCTCCCTGCACTCCATTCTATTTAAAAATAATAATTTCTCTGCCATCACATCTAACCACTTCCAAAAACATTTTATAGCTGAAGTTTTGTAAATGTTGCAGATGAGCTAATATTTTAAAAGTAATATTATGGCGCAACTTAATAATAGTTAATATTATTTGGTCCTCCATATTTTCTTTCCTTGTTAGTTGATCATTTTCATAACATTTGCAAAGATAGTCCGTTAAATGTATCAAAACTTCAAGTTGAAAACAAGTCAACATAATACAACTTTGAGGGTTCTCTATCAAGGCCTGGGAAGAACAGGAAGAAATGTAATTTGACTGTTGTCTGTCATTTAATATTTTAATTTCAGCTCGTAGACTATCCATTTCAGCATAAATACTTACACGCTCACTATCCATTAATGGAGATTTTACAAAATTAGTTGAAGATGACAAGCAAACAAGTGGTATTTCATTAACTTCCATTGAGGAGCATAATGTTAAATCCATAGAAAAGAAAGAAACAATTCTCTGCTTTTTATTAGACAAATATTGTATTTCAGGTTTATTGAAAGCTGAAAACAATGTAGGAATGTAATCTATATCATTTAATGCATTTTTCTTTTCACCTAATAGAAATAATTTATGGTTTTAAGACTTTATTAACATATAAAAATATATATATATATATATATACATATATATATATATATATATATATATATATATACATATATATATATATATATATATATATATATATATATATATATATATATATATATATATATGTATATATATATATATATATATATATATATGTATATATAGATATATATATATATGTATACATATATCGGTATACATATATATATATATATTATATAAGTTGTTTCAAACACACCAGAAATAAAATGTTTTGAACAGAAATAATGAAATCTTGACTTTGGTGACCATAGCTTGTTTTTAATAATATTCCCTTCTTTGTCAATATCATTACAACTAATTGCTTTAATCCAAAGTTTACGACGTAATTGATCTTTTGGTATCAAATAATATTTTAGCTCTGAAGAAGTTTTAATATTGCTTGAACATCCAAAAGCATAGCAACTCTGAGGCATTTTTAAAAACTTGACATGGCCTTTTTTTTTATTTTTAGAGCCGGGTTAAGGCATAAAACAAAAGGCGCTAATAACGTGTTTGGATCAATAATTTCCCCCTACAAAGATGGTAACACGTTTTGAGACGCGATCGCAACGCCAAGGTTGGAAACATTTTATTTTAACATTTATAAATATATATATATATATATATATATATATATATATATATATATATATATATATATATATATATATATATATATATATATATATGTTACTAAAGTCTGAAAATTATAAATAAATTAGTGAAATTTCACACCTTACAGAATTTAAGGAATGTTCTGAAAGTTCATTGTTTTGTTAAAGCCAAAGCCAAAAGTTTTCATAATATTTACGAAAAAGTTATATAATAATTTATCAATTAAACAATAAAAACTTCTTTTTTAAATATTATTGATAGTTTTTCATGTTGCATATCTTCAGTAATATTTTATAAAGTTTAAAAATTTATTTAATAAACTTTAAAAAAAATATTGAAGAAAAATGTTTAATGGTTGCTAAAATAAACTTCTACGTGTTTTCTCTTTAAAAATATTATTTTGAAAGGATTTATTGACCATTATCGCTTTGTTTTCGCATATATCCGTTATTTTTCAAATGCGAATGGAAAATATTTCTACTGCTATCATGTTTTGAGATACCTATTAAGGCGGTTTAATTTTACATTTAAACTTACATTTAAGTATCGTTTTTTCTGCACAAACAAAATGTACAATATTAATTTAAATTAATACTGTACGGCATTAAAAACACCTCAACTGAATAAATATGTTAGGAGTTTTTTAAACAGAAAAGATTCTATAAAAAATGTCGAACAGGTAGAGCTAACTTATTTAGTCCATTTTGCTTTTTAAATAAATCTTAATGAAAAGATTAAATTTTATTACAGCCTGAGTTTCTAAAAGCAACTAGTAGGGTTTGCAACAGACTCATAATTTCTCGTATCGTTAAAGTCTTGACAGCTAGTGTATATTCTCATACTTGAATTTTGTTAAAAAGGTTGTAAATTGCAAAGAAATTTTAGCCGCTTTGCTTTTAATTAGGACTTGATAAGGTGATAAAGAAAAAAATTCAGAATAAATTTTAATTTTTTAGTAATACTATCTTTTCAAATTTTACTCTTTTATTTTTAAAATAATTATTGCATTAATGCACGTAAATATATGCATAGTTATATATGTTTAAATATTCGTATGTGTGTATATACCAGGTCTCTAAGTATGAAATAAGCGCTTTTTTTGCAAAATAAAACACTAATTTCTGAGGGAAAAGTAGAATATATTTTATTCAAAGTATTTGCCATTGCTTTCTACACATTTTGACCACCTTTCTGGCAATTTGTGGATACCACGCCGATAAAACTGACTGTTTTTTGAGGCGACCATTCGAAGACCCATTTTTTGACTTCTTCGTAGGAATTAAAGTGTTGCTAATTCAATGCGTGTCCTTCTGATAAGAACAAATGGTAGTCGGAAGGAGCCAAGTCTGGTGAATATGGCGGGTGAGGTAACTCTTCCCAGCCAAGCGATGTGATCGTTTCCTTGACCGCTTTTGATGTATGACTCGGAGCATTTTCATTTCAACAAAATTACCTTTCCGTGTCTTCTGTCTAATTCTGGTTTATTGGTCAATGCATGGTTCAAATTAATCATTTGTTGTCGGTAGCGTTGCGTATCAACAGTTTTGTCAGGTTTTAGAAGTTCATGATACACCACTCCCTTCTGGTCCTACCAAACACAGCGGATTATCTTTTTCCCGAACCGATTAGGCTTAACAGTCAATGTTGATGCTTCTCCTGGATTTACCCATGATTTTTTCCGTTTAGCATTCTTAAAATTAATCCATTTTTCATCACCAGTCGCCATTCGATGCAATACTGACTTCCTTTCTTGTCACAACAACAACATTTCACATGTGGTTTTTGGCTTTTCTCTCTGCCTGTCATTCAATTCATGTGGCCTGTTTCCATCTGCCTGTCATTCAATTCATTCAATTCCCATAGCTTTTAAACGGTCAGAAAGTGCTGGGTGTAAAACATTTATGCCATTTTTTTTTATTTATTAAGAGTGTTATCTTCATCCAGTATTGCTTGCAATTCTGTGTCTTCAAACTTTTTTGGAGTTCTTCAACATTCTTCATTTCGCACATCAAAATCATTATTTCTGAATCGTTGAAACCATCTTTCGTATGTTGCTTCCGATATAGCATGATCACCATAGGCTTCGACAAGCATTCGATGTGATTCTGCAGCACTTTTCTTCAAATGAAAACAAAAAATTAGTGCTTTCCGCAAATCATCATTTTCTGGTGCAAAATTGGACATTTTTAAAACGATTAAAAAATGATGTTGCTTATACAATCACTTGATGTTTACTAAATATGTTTGACAGATCATAGCAACAAAATAAAAAAAAATTAAGGGCCTTTCGCAACCAATGTTCTCTATCAATACATTTGTAACTCGACGCTCACTATATATATATACATTTGTAACTCGACTCTGGTATATATATATATATATATATAGTATTTTTAAATAATATAAATGTGTGTATATATGTACATATGTGTATGAAAAAATGTGTGTATATTTGTACATATGTATATATATATATATATATACATATATATATATATATATGTATATATATATATATATATATATTATAAAAAAATAAATATTGCAACTCAGCATTTATCAATTTCATCAAGAAATTGTGTCCATACTGTTTTTTTACAAAATATATGAATATACATATGTATATACACGTATATGTATAAATATATATATATATATATATTTATAGATATATGTAATATATATACATAATGTATACGTATAAATAATTATATATATATATATAATATATTTAATTATATTTGAATATGTATATATATGATATATATATGTGTAATATGTACATATATATATATATGTATAATATATATATATATGTATGATATATATATATATAATTATATATATATGCTATATATATATATATAATTATAATATATATGTGTAATATATACATATATATATATGTATATATATAGTTTATATATATATAATTATATATATGTTATATTTATATATACATATATATATATATATATATATATATATATACAAGTATATATATGTATATATTTATACGTGTATATACATATATGTATATCATTATATTTTGTAAAAAAAACAGTAAGGACACAACTTTTGGAAGAAATTGATAAATGTTGAGTTGCAATATTTAATTTTTTTTTAATGTAAATTTATTAAGTGGTTTAGCGTCTTTTCATATTTAAATTATACTTTGATAATGAGGGTAATACCTTCGTTATAAATTATACTTGACATAAATTACTCGTCATAATTTATAATTGATAACGAGGGTATTATTCCGTTGAAATATTGTAAAAAAAATAACTTAAAAAAGTTACATTTATAGTCGAGGTTTTAATTTAATACTTACTAATTATTTATACTTTGAATAATAATAATAATGACAATTATAATGTTATATTTTGTTATTCTTTGTAATATATTTTGCATATCAATAGTATACTAGATTGAGAATAAACAATTCTGTTTGTAAAAATGTATTTTTAGAGACTACTTTAACTTTGCATTAAATTAAACTACTTTTATTATATTGAAACCAACGTTAATTTAATTTTTACGTTGCATCTTCTTAATAAAGACGATTAAATCCACAATTTAGGGAACATAGGGAACAAACCTGAGTTGATGCGCGGATTTATCATAATCTGGCCTTGGTGTGATAATGTGAAGCATTACTTATATTTATAAGTCGGGTTTTTTCCTAAAACTTAAAGAGTATGCGCTTTTTGTTTAAAACAGTTTTTAAACAAAAAAGAATTAGTCATCTATAAGTATATATAAAAAGATCTGTTAACCATCACTCTCAGAATTAAATAGTCTATCAGAGGTAGACATCCACGTAATTTTACTTTCATTCGGTGGCTAAAAAAATTTTCCACCGGCAAGCTGTTGGCATGAGTGCAAGGTATATATATATATAGATATCTTTATATATGTATATATATATATATATATATATATAAATAAATGTATATAAATATATATATATATAATACATATATATATAATACTACAATATATATATTATACTACAATACATATATAATACTACAATATATGTATATATATATATATATATATATATATATATATATAATGTATATACATATATAGTCGTCAACAAAATGGAAAAAGTAAACTTGAAATATTCAAACAAAAATATACCGATTCCATCTGAAAACGTAAACTGCAAGTTTCAAAATATTATGCAGAAAGACTTAAAGTCCATACGTACGTCACATAAAAAAGGCAGACAAAACGTGTAATTTGTATAAATTATCTTAAGATGAATGCAACAAACTGTTAACAAACGCATTTACTTCCACCTACAAAAAATCGATGCAGTAGGACACAGACTTCTTAAAATTTTTAATCGAAACTATGTTAAAGTTAGCTATAGTTGCATGCCTAATGTCAAGTCTCCAATAAATGCACATAACAACAAAATTTTACAAAGCGATAAAAATGAAACATCAAAAAAATGTAACTGTTTAAATAAAAAAATTTGTCCGTTAAATAACCAATGTTTTTCTAGCAATATCGTATACCAAGCCACTGTAAGTTCTGCAGATCCTCAGTTCAAAAACAAAGTTTATTTCGGTATAAGTGAAACCACTTTTAAATTAAGATATGCCAACCATCTTAAATCTTTCAATGCACCCAAATACAAAAATCAAAAAGACGCTGAACTTTCCAAAGAAATATGGAAGCTAAAATCAAAAAATATAAAACCTGTTGTTACATGGAAAATAATAGCCTGATGTAAGCCCTACAACCAAGCATCAAAACTTTGTAATCTTTGCCTCCGCAAGAAATTTCATATATTATCATATAAAGGAGAAAAGTTACTTCATAAAAGATATGAAATAATATCTAAGTGCCGCCATTCAGAGAACTTTTTACTATCCTTATTTGACACCAGGGACTAAATACCTTTGACGTCTTTTTGTTTTGTTTTGTTTTTGTAACGTCAGAACTCGTTCCAGCGTAATTTTCATTTGTAATTTTTTAAACGGTTTTTAAGTGACGAAATACACAATTGCTGATGATTGCCGAAGGGCATGAAACTCAGAGTTCCATCAAAAGTTGTCTTTGATCATTTTAAATAAATTATTATTGCTCTATTTTTTAATAATATCGAGCACTCTTAAACGCACAAGAGTATTTGTATTATTATTATAATTATTATACCATAATAATATATTATCTATTTTGTATATATTTATATATACTGTGCTCCCCTATGACCCTCAAGGTAAATTTTGGTTTAGTCGAATTATTTTTGACTGGCTATTATTATTGGGTTAAAAAAAGAGCTTTTAAATTCTTTTAAAATTTTAACTAACCGCTAAGTATAAAAAAAAAGTACTATAATATAAATGCTATATTTATTTTAAAGTTAAAGATAAAATAAAATTTTATTTAAATTATTTTTTCTAAATTCTACAACACTATTCTTCAACTGCGTTGCATAGTCATTATGTTCTAACCACTGTTTATACCTCTTCCATACTTGGTGATAGCGGTGGTGTGCACTCTCTCCTGCTTGTTCAGCATACACACCCAAACCATAATTATTATGGTTAAGGAAAAGGGTACAGATGGCAAACAAGTATATGAACTTTCTAGCTTATATTTAAGATATATTAAGTCTTTGGCGTGATTCAAACCCAGGCCACAGAGAAAGCAAAATCTTTACAAACATTGAAATGATCCCAATTAAAATGTGACTCTCTAAGGGTAGGATGATATGTTCAACTAGTGTTTCTGGTGGATCATCAAGAAAAGAATTCTGGGAGAAATACAGTTCTTGAACTCCTTCATTTGCTTATATCTTCAACCATCAGCAACAAAATTTTTGTAGTTAGAGTCTATGGATCCAAACGTTCTTTTTTCACCACTTTTAAGTAAACATTCACCTTCACATAAGAGACATGCAAACTTACCACTGTGGCTACTAAGACCAAATAAAGAATTCCCGCATTTAAGATCAAATGCCACTGAGTGTTTAACATCCTCTAATCTCAGTGGAGCTAGGAGTATGTTAGGTTTCCATAGTGTTCAGAAACATCTTCCACCAAAGACAAAATTAGAGATCTTTTAACACCAGCATCATCAAGCTTTGTTGAGCTTGAATGTTTGTTCAAAGGATCAAAAACATTTAAAATACATTTTAAATATCCCTAAATCTACTAAAATCCTAGCTATACTTGAGTAAGGATATAAACCTCTCTCTTTCATCATGTGAAGAATAAAATCTGATGTATTCGTAATAAAAACTAGACTACGAGTTGAATTTTTATCTTCTGACTTGTTTTAGTTTTGAACTCATAGAATTACGACAAAGAAATTATGTAATCCTTCCATTTGAAGCGCTTTATTTATATCAACCATATTTTTACCAAGGTTTCACGCAAGTTTACTGCAAAGAATCTTTGTTTTTCTTTTAGATAAGTTTAAGGTGTTTGAGAGATCCATTATGACATCAAAGGATAACTTTTAAAGCGATATTCTTTTAGATTCTGTATCTGGTCTTCCAACAACAACACTTAATGTATTTCAGAAGGTCTTAAGTGTAAAATGTTCACCACGTTTAATGTTTTCTCTCTTCATTTTATTTTTGAGGAGGCCTAAAAAAGTAAAAAAAATTATTAAATTGTTTTCTTGAAAAATATTTGTTTTTAAAAAGTTTGTGATTAAATTTTAAAGAACTTCAACTTTAAAGGACAAATTTTAGCTATTTGTTTACTACATACATGTCCAAGTGCTTCTGAATGGCTAACAAGATTGTCAACAGCTTGGCTTTTGTTCACTACATACATGTTCAAGTGCTTCTGAATGGCTAATAAGATTGTCAGCAGCTTGGCTTTTGCAGCAAAAATGGGTTATTCCCTTTCCTTAAAATAAAAAAAAGTGCATTATAGGTACAATTATTTATTAACAATTCAAAGTTTATAGTAAAAACTCTTTAAATATTTGTCAAGAAATAATAATTATAAACCGATAGGTTTATTTCTTGAATAATAATTCAAGAAATAAGCCTATCGGGTTAAATTGCTTATGTTCAAATTTATATATATTGCTTATGTTCAATTGCTTATGTTCAATTTTATATATATACATACATATATATATATATATATATATATATATATATATATATATATAATTAAATTATTGATATACAAATATACTTACCAATAACTGAAAAACACTGACTACAATTTTTCTGCAGTTTGATATCACTTTCTGTGTTTCTATCAATGATTGGAACAAGTTCATTTGCCTTTTGTTCAATATTTACTGTTCTTTTTAATTTTTGTTGATCAATCTTAATAAAAACATAAAAATATTAAATGCGGTAAATTTTGATTATTTCTGTAGTTAGAGTAATAAAAGTTTATGACAAAATTAAAACATACTTCATACATTCAGAATGCAAAACTATAAAATTTTAATTTTTGGAAAATAAATACTTTTCTATTTTTACATATTAATATAAATAGCAAAAACATAGCTACTATGTATTACTTATGTTTTACACTAATTTTAAAACATTCCTTAATTCTGTAAATAATACCTGTATTATTTTAGCTTATCCACTTCCCAACTTTTTGTGTTTCTGCCCTGTTTAAAGCATAATGGTTTATTGCACATGATGAGCATATAACTTTGGGACAACATTCCTTCTCCACATTATACTCTCTTCATATTAGGTTTTAAATATGTTTTTTAATACCAGAAGTGATTTTTAAAACTTTGCCAGTCCGTTTACCATATATCTCCAAGCAGCTTGCACATGTTGTGTTTAAACTTTCCGCCATTTTCCACAGAACTACCTGAATTTTCTAAATACTGTTTGTTATTTTATTTTCTAAAAATTTTTTAAATACTATTTATTGTAGAAAAAATCAAAACATTTAAAAACTAATTTACAACAATTAAAATGTTAGTATAGACATGTTGCAGTTGGTTTTAATAAATAAACTTTAAATATTCAATTTATGATATAAATTCGTTTCGAATTTTTAATGTCAACATTGAAAGTTCGAAACGAATACCTCCAGTTCGAATACCTCCAGTGCTAAAAAAAAAATTCATTTTTTATAATAAAGTACATTAATACTTTAAAAGCAATTTAAAAACTTTTTTGAGCCCAATAATAATTGCCAGTCAAAAAAAAATTGGTCTAAACCAAAATTTACCCTAAGAGGAGCACAGTATATATAAATGTATATATATATATATATATAAATATATATATATTTATGTATATATATATATATATATATACACATATATATATTTATATATATATATATATATATACATATATATATATCTATATATATATATATATATATAAATATATATATATATATATATATATATGTATATAAATATATACATATGTATATATATATACATATATATATATACATGTATATATTTATATTTATATATATGTATATATATATATATATATATATGTAAATATATGTATATAAACATACATAGTATAAAAATTACATATATACAAGTATAATACTGATAACATTAGTCAAACCAAATTTTTGCATATAGTAAACATGCATTTATGAAATACGAAGTTAATCAAAATGATAAAAACATATATGTTGTCCTTATCCGAATAAAGCAAGTCTTAGCTCATAGACCAGTGATAGATATCACGTATAAAATCACGTTTATATCATGTGTATATTATGTTTCGATAGCTATCATATATAAAAAAAACTGCATTTATTCTACGGTTAGTGCTAAATAATGCCGTTCAAAAGTACATATCGATATCTATACCTATATCATAAAGTATAGACCAGTTGCAAATGTTAACATTTTTCCGTAAACTAACGCATACGCAGTAGTTCGTAGGCAAAAGAAAGTAAACAAAACATTGAAATGAAAACAAAGCATTATTGAAAACAAAACACTATTGAAACACGCCTGAATCTTGTTGTGCTTTTGGTTGCTCAAGTAGGATAAAAAAAAGAAGATTGTTTGAGTTGTTACCAAATTACATTTGGAACAATAACAGAGAAAGAAAAAGAAAGAAGGATTTTTGGGATCAGAGCTATTAAATGCGACAAATAGGACTGAAACACAAATAGATAATGCTTGTATATGCAGTCTCCATTTTATATCAGGTATAGTATTATATGCGATTGTTTTAAACGATAATTCAATTATGAGGTTTTTAATAAAAATATTTTATAGGAAGAAAATCAAACGATCCATTACATCCTAACTACGTTCCCAGCATATTTTCTTTCAATAAAACTGAAACTAATACAAACGAATAGTTTAAAAGACACGAGCGATTAGTTAATTGAAAACATAGAAAGATTGAACTAAATTACACAAAAGATAATATGTTATCTGAAGCTGAACTAACTGCAATGGAAAACCCAAAAATTACTGTTGATTAAGGTACTAAAAACTAATACTTATTGTATTAATTAGTTTTATTTATAAATAAAGTAGTATTTTTCTATAAAACTACAGTTCATTTATTTAAATCTATATTTTTAGGAATTCAAACTAATAAAGAAGAATTTACATCATAATTCAAGAAAAACTTAACAATTAGAAGAGCAGCATGCGATTTTCATTCAGTGAAACTTAATTCTGGTGATTTAAACTTTATGACTGGTCTAAAAAACGGAAAGATATTCAATTAGATTCTTTGTCTTTTCATAGAAAATGTTACTCAAGTGCGAAAAGACCTAAGCTATGAAAATCACTTCCTCCTACATTAGATGAAGCTACGACTAGGTTTATCAAATAGAGATCTCTCTTACCGATTTAAAATCAGCAGAGAAAATGTTACCAAAATTTTAAGAAGCTGGATCCCTGGAATGGGTAAAAAAGTTAAATATCTAATTATATGGCCTTCGCAAACAGCAATACGACAGAATATGTCATCGCAATTTCAGATTTTTGTGAAATGTGTTGTCACAATTGATTGTACGGAGATTTTTATACAGCGCCCACATAATTTAGAAGCTCGAGCTCTCACCTGGTCAAATTATAAGCACAAATACTGATAAATACCTGGTTGGTGTTAGCCCAGCTCGTGCTATAACATTTTTATCACATGTTTCAGGTAGAAGAATTTCTGGTAAAGAAATAACAATAAAATCAGGTTTTTCAGATTCTGTAAAATATGGAGACAGTTTCCTAGCTGGTATTCCTTATTGAAGAGGAGTTAGCATTAAAAGGTGCAACATTGTACAGACCTTCATTCATAAAAGGAAAAAAACAGTTATCTGCTAAGGAAGTTTAGAAGTCTAAAAAAATGTCTCACTTAAGAATACACATCTAACGTGTTATTAGAAAATTTAAGAGTTTTAAAATACTTTCAAGTGTTATTCCTATAACACAAGTTGACTTATTGAATGATATTATGAAATCAATTTGTGCAATAGTTAATTTAAACAAAGTATTGTTTCTTAACCAATTATTAAACAATTCTGAACAATTATAAACAATTTTCTATTTAAAATAAAAAAATAATATTTGAATACTTCTTTTTTAACAAAGTTATATAAATATATATTATATAAGGTGAAAGTATATATTGAGACATACTATAATTTACAATCTATTACAAGATAAATCTTAAAATTACATTATCTTATCTGTATTTAGACAGGGAGGACTAGATTCAAATGGTTCGAATAGATATGTCAAAGGTTCTGGTATACACCTTTCATCAGTTTCTTTTGCTGTATCAGTTCCACTAGAATACAAAAAATCAGTTTCATTAATACTTGTAAGAACAGCAGCATCAAATCCTATTTCTTTCAGTTCATTAACTTGGACCTTGAAGTACCAGCATACTGATTATAAGAATAACAATTTCATCAATATTCATGGATACTTGATTATGTAGGGGCAATCGTTTTTATTTCGGGCAGCTTAAGTTTATGTTTGCTAATGCTGTAAGACAAACATGCTTTTTAGATCGATTCCGTTCACATTGTAAACTTGTACAAGCATTTTTATTGATTTCAAGTCTTCAGTACAGGCTTCAACTTTAAAAAGTAGAGCTGCAATATGACTGCAAACTGATCCAAATCTAAAACAAAAGTTATCATAAAATTAGGTTTTCATTATATTGATTATTATTTCTAAATAATCATTGTAAATTATCTTAATTAATATAATTCAAATATAATATAATCATAATACAATCCTAAATAATCATTATAAAATTTTATGTTGTTAAAAAAACCAAACTTTATGGGTATGTTAACTTTAATTGTTAAAGTTAACATACCCATTTTATGTTACTAAAAAAATCAATCTTAATTGCTTAATTAAACATACCCAACAACACAGCTGTTATTGTTTAGAGTGTATATGTATATATTTGATAAGGTTTCATTGTTCTTTTTCGTGATATGTTAATAAATATTATATTATCCTACAATTTAATAATATAATACATAGAATAATAAAGAACATCTTAAATAATATTTTTTTGATATCATAACTAGACATATATTTTTTGATTTTTGTTATAACAACTTAAATCTCATTTTACAGCTTCCAAACAATTCAGTACGGTTAAGAAAAATAACGTAAAAAAAAACTCCATGTAGCTTTTTTAATCCTGAAATTTTACTTAAATGCAGAAAGTATATTTTAGTATTGCCTGATATTTCTGTTCATTAGAACTATGCAGTATGTGGTGTAAGTGAATATTATCCTGTTGTATTTTTTTCAAATTTACTGTTTGTTTTACTTTATTTCTTTGTTTTTTAAAGTTTTCTATGAAATTGCAACCTTAATTGCTTAAGTAAACATACCCAACAACACAGTGTTATTGTTTAGAGTGCTAGTCTCAGTCAGACCATTTCTGAGAATCTCATTGGAAAAATTGCTGAGCTAAAAAAAAAGGTTTCAATACTGTAACTGAATTGAAACGGCATCTTGAGTTTTTATTTCCAGCAGAATTTACTGCCAATAGTAATCTGCAAAGTACAAACAAGCGTTACTTAACGATAGATAATACCATTCGAAATCATATGCTGGATGCAAGAAAAAAGTTTCACAGATTTTGATAGACCAAGAATGTTTGCATGATAAAATAAATAAATGGCGACTAACTTTTCAAGAAGCAATGAGAAAGTTTAGATCAAAAGGGGTGTAGACATTGTTGATAGTAATGATCCTGAGCTTAAGGATTTATTGTTGTTTATCTATCAAGATATGTGGCAGAAAAAATTACTCTTGCAATATGGAACTGTTTATTTTTTTTGATGCAATATATCGCACAACTAAGTGTGCTCTACCGCTTTTTTTTCTGATTGATAAAACTAACAAAAAAAACAGACACCTGGATCTAGTCAGATACTAGTTTACCACATCTTGTTAATTTTCCTATTCGACACAAAAGATAAATGCTCAAAAGAGTTGGTGCAAAATATGATATGATCAAGGCAGCTTCAAATACCGATGTGATTTCCAAATTTAGCCATTCCAGATGATTTTTTTTTAATTCAAATAAGCATATATAATTTATATCGTTGTATAGAGCTTGACTTGACTTAAAAAATGAGGAGTCACTCGGGGTTTAAAGTTAAGCGGATCCAAAGTTATTGAATTTTTGGTAGTGCAAAAATTGATGATTTTTTGACGAAAGGTAGAGGGCTTACTATGGAAAATTTGCAGTGTTATGGTACCGAAAAAGAAATTATTTTGGATTACATTGAATTTTGAATAACGTTTTAACTGTTATTTCATTTGACTTGAAATTTTTCATATTGAATCAACAATTAAGTTAATAAGTTAATGATATACTCAAAAAAAAAATTTTAATTCTGTCGGGATTGCCCAGAATCGTCTATTATAGTCTGTAAAGACGTAGGGTTTTTACTTAAATGCTTAGTTTTGGTGTCATATTGACTCTTGAGTAATTCTTGAACCGTTATTACATTTGACTTGAAATTTTTCATATTGATTCACCAACTATAAGAAAATGAAATACCAAAATATGTTTATTTAATTCTGTCTGGATTGTCCATAATCGTCCATTTTACAGACTGTGGGTGTTAACTTATTTACTTAGTTTTTGTGTCATAATGACTTTAGAATAAATTTTGCACCATTATTACATCTGACTTTAATTTTACCGTAGTGATCCAACAAATATAAGAAAATAAAATACCCTAAAATTTTTTGTTAATCAGACGAGATTTACCAGAATCATCTGTTTTACAGACGAAAGGTTTTCACTTATTTACTTAGTTTTAGAAAATAAAATTTGGGGTTATATTTTAATAACACCATACAAATATGCATAAACAAATCATGGAATCCAAATAAGTATATCATTTTATAATAATTTACAGAACGGTCAGTAAATTACTGTCTAAAGGTATTGAAATCTGCTGGAATTTTACAGAATGACACAATCACAAAACACACAGACCCTGTGGCAGTAAACGCTTCGAATTCACTCTAGTGTCACTAAGTGATGGGTTAAGTTTTAACAAAATTAAAGATCATCCTGAAAAGCTCAAAAATTGTATAAGATTGCAAAGATTGCAATTAAAAGCTCAAAGATTGCATAATATGACATAAGAAACATATGGACTTCAATCAACTTATTTTAGAGCTGACTTGCTAACTGTTGTTACAGGAAGGTTCTACTAAGCATTAGATAAATGGGGTAAGGCAAATTCCACTGCTTTAGACATCAAAAATTTCTTTAAAATCTGGCATGATGGACATACCCATAAGCTTTATTTATTTGTTGTAGCTGGCAAAGTCTTTACAATGTTGTCGCAATACTATTGATGAATAGCAATACTATCAGGGTTTCATAACACATCAGTTCTTTGGAATTTGCTCCATTCATCTTTTTTTCCTGATTCATATGATTTACAATCTTTCAAGTCGTGTGTTAATTGTCATCTTGTTATGTAAACTTAAGTCTTGGTTCTTCCAGTAACTTCCAATTCTAATAGTGGCTGTTCGTTGCCTAGTCGCAAACAAAGATGATAAAAAAATTATCGTGTGACATTTAAACTAAACGTTGTCCTCGATAGACAGCACTCTCCTTCATTTTCCGTAATTGAAGGATCTCTTCTTGGCCCTATACTTTTTCTAAATTTCATTAATCATCTCCCTAAAATTCTCATTTCTAAGATGGCATTATTCGCTGATGATACATCTATTCTTGTCTTGATAAGAAGCTAACACTCTCTGACTGCTTGGAGGAGGTATTTGTGCTTGAAAAGGATTTCACTTCTGCTTCATCATGGGGCTCTCAGTGGCTGGTTAACTTTAACTCAGATAAGACTCAATATTTTTCTGGCAATCGTTATCGCAATAATAAACATCTTCCTATATTTATGAATGGCTATGTGCTCGATGAATCATCTACCCTTCGTCTTTAAAGATTAACTTATACTTCTGATCTTTCTCCGAAACCATATATCAAATCCATTGCAAAATTAGCACCTAGTAAAGTTGCATCTCTTTATCGCGCTCGTTACTTTCTAACACCTTTTTCAATTCTTTTTCTCTGTAAATTTTTAAAAATCATACTTGTGTTACTAGTTTTTATTCAGGTCTCGTCATTTTACTGTGGCTGTTCCTAGACGCTCCATAAAATCTAAGTTGATCAAAAATTCCCTAAGCTCTAGTTGAAGCGTTAAAATGCTACACATATTTCTAATGTTTGCTTTGAAACAAAATTGTTCTTAGGACGTTCTTTCTATATAATTTGGTTGAAAGCTTTATTAGGATTTTGAGTTGTACCTTCTAAACATTTCGACAACAAATCGTCTGCACTAAGGTCAATAAAAATTGGTTCAACTATCTTTTTTATATCAAGAAGCAAACTGAAACGGGCTTTATATGTTTTTTGACCAGGAATTAGATCCATCTCCCATTTGCACTAACTATTTAAACCGTGGTGACAAAACTAGTGTCTCTCAACACTGTTAGGAAAATTTCTGCAATGCCACAAAGCAGCTAAAACTGATTTTTACATAGGATATAATGGGCCAATATTTTGTCGTATAGCAATTCCATAGTAATTTTAAATCTTGTTTATTATTTTTTCTGTCAATCTATTGTCATCTAATTTTTTCCTCTTGTAATCAGTACGAAGTTTTCAAAGCCTCGTCCCCATTCTTTTCTGAACATGGCCCACACACTCAAGCTTAATTGGAATTAGTGCTTCCCCATAAGGTTTGGCTTCCAAAACTTTCAAAAATGAATTAGTATCTCCATCGCCAATGTAATGTGAGTCTCAAATTATGTTTTTGTACCGACGAACAAAATATGGCAACTGATCCAGCAGCCTCCATTGCCCCAGAAGATTTATGATGATTATTTTGGCAAACATGGTTGGTTTTCCTAATTTCAAACTCTATTGAACCCTTTTTTTTTCCACACTGTACAGCTTTTACAAAATTTAGACATAACATGATAGTCTTATACCTTTTTGTTGAATCTTGATATTCCGGAAACAACTCCATTAAGAGAGCTGTGTCCTCTCTTTTGCCATGTACCGTCTATGCCAATTTGGCAGTCAGTCAAAAATTGATTTTCTCTAGAAAATTGTGTATGTATCTCTTTAGCAGCATTTTCCATACTCGAAAGTGCACTTTCTGTATTAGCCTTGTGAAGAATTAAGTTTATTGCATCATAAGAATTACTAATCATTGGTGGTGGCATGTTCATCATAGTCGGAACCACTTTCATAGGTTTATGTCCCTTACCAATTTCGCGTAATGCAATTACTTCTCTATAATTTATATCATGCTTTTTTACCTCTTTTATCTGGTCATGAATAAAACACTTTCTGAAAAATTTCTGGTGATGAATAAACCTATATTTCCAATCACAACAAGTACACAGAATGCAAATTTTGTTTGAAAATCCTCTACGCTCTCCTGGTAACAAACATACATTTACTTTGCGATTGCAAATTGGACATATAGCAAACATATTTATAATACTACATATAACTGAAAAGTTTATGAATATATAGCAGTCATCGTTTAAAAAAGTTTTTCTTCAGATAGTTTTAGTTTCTTAGAGCTTGTAGATGATGTGATTGTACCAATATTATCTACAACATGGTTTTCTGGAAGTGAGGAAGTACAAGTGTGTTGATTGCCACAGTATAAACGTTTTATTTTTCTTGTTAGCCATATGAAAATGTTAAACAAAAAATATATCTTCAATAAGGTTTTCAAATATGGTATTTTATTAGTTTTGAAACTAGCCCAATAACTCTAACAACAACAACAACAACTTGCTTTAGAATTAAGATGTTCTTTGAGCAATTGACGAATAAAGCAATCGAAATACGAACAACAAAATAGTTTAAAGCATAGTAGATATATGTTAAATTACAGAGATATCAATTACTCTGATTTTACAGTATATAAAATAAAGGAATTGAAGACCTGTTGTGGTTGCTATGCGCGTTGCTATGAACATTAATCGATATAAGATGACAAATAGACTGTATTAAACAGGTTTTCAATGCAAATAATGTATATAAATCACTTTCCTCTGAAAGATAGGTACTTATTCTACTAAAAAGGAATTAAAAAAAAAATTTTTAATTTTTTTTACCATGGATCCACCTTAAGTAATAATTGTATAAATACTTATGAAAATTCTTACATATTTCCATACTTGCAAACTTACCTTGAAATTTTTTAATTTTTTGTTTAGAAAAAAACAGTTTAAGAAAGGCCAATCTATAATTACAATAGCTAGATTGTAGTCTTTGACCAAACTTTCTTTGATGAAAAATCCAGTAAGAATTGTTTTGAAATAATTAAATTTTTAATTTCTATTTTATCCAAATTTTAAAAATTTCACTTTTTATTTCATTTTCAGAATAAGAACGAAAATTATTTATTAAATGTGAGTAAGTGATATTCACATGTTTTTCAAAAAATTTTAAAGCAATATTTTTACAAAAATTTTGATAAATAAAAAAAACTTGTTTACAAGAATTTTGTTTATTTTGACAATACTTTTGTAAAAATATTTTTTGAAAAAATTTTGAAATCAGACAAAAGGATGCATTAAACAAAAGCAAGATTTATATTATTTAAAGTAGTTATGTATAGAGATGTTCGGACTGATTGACGTTTTTCTGTTCGCCCGTGTTCGTACGGTCCGAACCACCGAACCTGTCGAACACGAGCAACGATAATTTTGACAAACAACCCGGACAACTCGGACACCCGAAACACCGGACAGAAAAACTTATGTCGAACCGAACACCGATCGATCACCGAACAGTTATTGAACTAAAAATCTCGAACGCGGTCGGACTTCAAACATGCAAAAAAATGAAAAATAAAAAATGACACAAGAATCGGGCAATTTTTTGTTGATGCTGTAATTCTTCATATTTATTGGTATTTCATATTTACAGGTTCGTAGTAATTTCTAGTACAGATTTAAGTGAAGTATATACCGGTAATAAATTTAAAAAAAAAGTCGAGTAAGTTTTCAATAAGTTTTCTTAGTGTTTGTCCTTGGCTTTGAAATAGGAATTTTGCAGTTCCTTGTCCATTCGAAGTAGCATCAAGGCTTCAATTGTTTCTAGTGCAAAATTGGCTCTCCTGTCATTAGTCATCAGCATTGCAATGGAATTCATTCGTTCACTTGGGGCTGAGGTAGCAGGAATGGCAAGAACAAAGCTAGATACAATGAACAATACTAGAAATGTCTCTTTATTTTTTCCCCACCACTTTAGTACTTCATTCCCCTAATTTTTTAAATGTGAACATTTGGTGCCACAACTTCAGTTCTACTATATTGTTCAATTTCATTATTCTCAACAGGGGCTGTTGAATAAAGGAAGAAAGTTAAGGCAAAATGTGGTTAGAAAAAGGCTTGGTAGAGGAGTGCTGCTTTTTCTGAGGCGGAGAATTGGTCGTTGATGAGTTTGTCTTTTCAAAATTACAATATTGTATAAGACGTCGCAGGTTTTCCTTTGTTTCTATAAGCTTGGCAGAAGCATTTTGTCCGAAGACTTTGAAGGACTTGCAAAAAGGAATATGAAACAAACCAATGCAATGAATATGATTTGTTTTGAATTTATCAGACAAAATGTCAGTTGCAAAACTTGACAAGTACGTAATAATATCTCTTTGGTTTTCATAGTCCTGTGTGAAGACCTGAGAATCATATCGAGTTTCAAAGTCAGAATCATTAACCCAACGCAAGAAGTTTTCAACTGGAAGAGTATTTGCCAAGTCAGTGTCATCATCAATTACATAAGACTCAGGATTGTCTGATTCAGGATTAATGTTCAAAGGAATCTGTGCAATAGATGAGGAGAAAGACTTGAAGTAATCTTGCATACTAAAATTTAACAAAATTGGCATATAAATTGTTGGATAGGTTGACCCTTCAAAATCATCACTTGCAGCTTTGAAAACTTTTAAAAATTTAACCAAAACCTCCAACTGATTTTTGTCGATTGCCTCAACTGCTACCATTTTATTAGTTCCTCGTAAATGAATCAACAATTCATCATACATTAGAAGGACTCCTTTAAAGAGTGCCAGATGTGAATTCCAACGTGTAGCTACATATTTTTTTAGAGTCCGGCTTAATTTTGCATTCACATTTCCACTCTTCACGAATGTAACAACTAATAACAATTGTGAAGAAGATCATGCAAAGATAAGCAGTGAATTTTCTGTTCAGATGGTTTTAAAAGTTTAGTCAAATCATTGTTCAAGATGTGGCTGCTACATGAAATTCTTGTCGATTCCAAGATTTCTGGACGAATGTCTATATCTTCTATTGCTACTACAAAGCCACTATCTTTGAAAGCACTCAAAATATTAGAACCTTGATCAGTAGTGAAAATTATTAGTCTCAGTCCGCCAGCAGTATAGGCATCTACCTTTTAAAAATTATCAATGAGATATCGAGAGACGACAGTGGCAGTTTCTGAAATAGGAGGTAACACAGAAAAAGCCATTGCCGCCTCCTGTACTTGATTATTTTCAATCTAATGCAGCGTCATCTATAGATATGAGTTTCTGTGAAAATCATCAGTCCAAATGTCAGTAGTTATGCCTACACCACTTCTTTCTAGTTTCGCTTTCAGTATTTGGCTAATTGTGATTCTAGACTTTAAAACACTAGTTTTCATGGCTTCAGCAACTTTGTGTTTGGAAGGAAGAATGTCTTTAGCAGTAATATGTCCCCGATAAGTAGCACCAAGATGAATAGCAGTGTTTATGACAGATTCAAATCCTTCCCCATAAATTGTTACAAATGGACGAAGATCAGTACTAAATAACGCAAGACAACTATTCAACATCGCATTCTTGTGGTTTTTATGAACTTGCACAGATGTTTTAAAGGTAGAATTTTCCTTTTTTATTACTGGCAAAATAGACTGTTAAGGATCTTGAGCTGTTAGGGCATGTGTTTTTAAATGCCTGATCATAGAAGTAGTGCTACTTAACTTTTGGTGAACAGCTTTTTTACAAATGTTACAAATGTTACAAACTGCAATATTTTTGACAGGTTTGGTGGCATGTAATATGAAAAGCAAAGAAAAATTCATCCAAACTTCTGACTTGCCTACACCAGTAGTTTTCGCTTTCAAAAGAACAGAACCACTGGAAATTTGTTCATTTAAAATTGCATTAAGTTCAATGACTTCATCTGAAGTCTCATAGATATCTTTTATAACATGCGCCATTTTGTATTTTTGTGTAATAAGTTCTAGAAAATGTGTAACTAATATTCACCAATATCCTGTAGTCCAAGGAGAATGAAACTTTTAAAAGTCTTGAAATAATTTAAAGCTGTGGTGAATAATCGAAAATAAAACCGCAAACAAAAAATAATTCCTATCTAAAAAGCATGAAAAACACACCTGGAGAATTACTCAACTTTTCTGCGGCCACATACAAAGGTATGATGCGTATATAGAACAATAGACCATTAAAAGTTTACAACAAGATAACAATAGAATCGAACTAAACAAAATATTTAACGTTTATATGTGCGCACGTTTCATGCTCTTCAGATATCTGTTCTCAAGCAACAAGAGTACAATCGTAGCATAGTTTCGCATACGTCGTGATTTTTAATAAAAAAAACTTAAACTAGGATAAAACATAGGTTTAAACGATATCAACTATAAATTTTAAACTAAAATATACAGTAACCATAACTTAAAATCTCCAGAAAAAATGAATATTTCCACTATAACAATTAACTAATAATTGTAACGCATTTATTTTCCGGTAAACGTCAACTAAATAATCACCCCAGAAATGTCAAAACACAATAATCAAAACAACGTACAGAACACTTAAAGGACACTTACTGTACACAGAACTGGACACTGAATCATATTCCCTTCTGAAATTCACTTCTCAATACTGGACACCTGTCCAAATATGGTAATTTACCTTGCACTCTCTAGCACTTATGTAAAATATTTCTTCTCTTCTCTCAGAACTACAACGGCCTGATGTGTTCCAAATAAGTGGTGGAACTTCAATAGCTTTCACTGCGAAACAAAAGCAAAAGTCTTGTAATAATTTAAAGTTGTGGTGAATAATTTGGATTAAAAGGGAATAAATTCAAGAGAGATAATAATGCTGAACAAGTCGCACAACCGAGCAGTCGAACACTTTCGGAAAAGTCAATCAATTTTAATCGATTTGGCCGAGAAATGCCGGCCCGGTAGGACGCCGAACATGGCGGCCATAAAAATGTCGGACAATGGCGGACATCGGACAAAACATTCTTCAATCAGAACCGAACATTTCGATCACGGACATCGTTGAAAATTTTTCAATTCAAACCGATCAATCATCTTGTAAAGTTTTTTTGACTCGATCGCACATCGGACTCAATTTGGCCCATGTCCGACGATCTCTAGTTATGTATTATGTTAATGAAATTAATTTATCTATTTGGCTAGCTAATTTAGTATAAAGAAGACATTATCAAACTTTAAAACATTTAATATGATAAAACTAACGAAAAATACTTTCGTTTGTTTGGATTTTTGCGAAAGAGCAAAACAAAAAACGCCATTAAGTAAGCTTAAAAAAACAACTTATATTATATACCTAATTTGTAAATAAAATTCCTAAATATCATATTCTTAGGAAAACATAAATAAATGTTTAGTTTGCAAAGTGAAAAGGCTATACATGCCTTTTAGAGAGTAAACATTTTTGTAAAGGCTGTTATACTCAATTAATCGACTTTAAAGTATTTAAATGCTGAGAACTAAGAATTTATGTATAAATTTAAAAAATGCTTCTTTTTTCATTCGATTCATCATCCTTTTTTACTATATATGGAAAGTTTCAATCAAATTGGATGTGTCTTTATACTTAGGAAATCTTACCTTTTTAATCTTATTTTAAAAAAACATTCCCTCGGCAAGTTTTTTTTTAAAAAGTGGTCTTTATTTATATATTATTCAAGATATGAATAATATATAAGTGAAGCCATATAAAACTTATTACTTTTTATATATGGTTGGAAAGAAGTCGAGTAACACTAACTGCCAATAACCTCAATGCGCTTGCTTAACCGTACAAAAAGATATGAGTTCAAAGTTTATGAAAATTACGTGCTTTTTGACAAACGTCAAATGTTTTTTCTTAAGCCATGGAATCGCTACCAAAGTAAAAAATAAGTCTTGTCTGACTGAAATTTTAAATAATCACTTACTTGATAAAAACGATGAAATGTTTGCAGTACCCAATGAGTTGATAAAAATTAAAAGGAGTGTATGTCAAGTAAAAGTAAGATTGGATACTTGTCAAGGGTTTGATGAAGCCATCATAGTTAAAGATAATTCCAACTTAAAAGGAATTTGCACTCAATTCATCATCTAAAATGATTAGAGATTTAAAAAGGAATAACATAGGAATAGGAAAAATGCTTAATGTAAATGTCATTCACTTTTTTCAACAAATGATCTCAATTCAGTTTAACATTAATATTGGTCTGCAAGATCCCATTAAAGTAAAGGTTATGCCTTTTGATACATGTCCAAGCAATTCATTTGTACAAATTCTTCATAATTGAAATCTACATTAAGTTTGGGATGAAAAAAAAAGGTGTAGATTGTGGTCTCTATGCCATTGGGTGGGCTCGTCAGGTACATGAAGCAATCAATACCCTAAGTATTCTAATATCCTAAATACTCTAATGGTTGAGCAAAGTAAAAGAAGGATTCATCTTTGTAAATGTATACTAAATAACCCGTTAAATGTCTTCCCAACTGCCATTACCCCTTCTGTGTTTAGGAGGTGTGTAGCAAAGTATTTCCATATTTCTCTACATCGTTCATGTCGCATGTTTTGGATCCTTGAAGATGAACACATTTTTAATGGATATGTTCTGTTTTTATTAAATAATGTTTTGAACATGATGTTAACTTGCGGTCGGTGAGGCTCCGTAGTCGTTGCGAAATAAGTCTACTTTGGAGAAGGAAAAGTTTGATAGAAAATCAATTGATAAAAAAATACATTTTTTTTTCTAACTTTATTAGGGGAAGCGTGACCGTTTTAGTTTTGCATGGTAATGTTAAAAGTAATTGTTTCACTATGATTTTTGTTAGTTTACATATAAGCATTTTCTGCAATCTTTATTGCATGTCAAACTACTCCTGATAGATCTAAAATAAAACAATTGAGCCGTTCCTAATAGACATATATACTTGGAAAATTACATTTACACTTACTACTAATTATATTTACATTGAATATGTTATTTAACAAATCACTCACTTTACATCGCTTCCAAAAATTAATCCAAGCAACTTTATTTATTTTAATTATATACAATTTATCAAAGCAATTTTTCATTTCTTTATATATATATAAAAACAAAACTTTACATGTATATAAAAATAGATTAAAAAAAAGCTTCAAACATGAAGATAAATTGAAGGCAAAAAAATAAAAATAATAAAGAAAATACAATGTTTGTTTTACATATTACAACCAAACCATGCTAAACAGTTAAAAGTAAAAAAAATGTAAAATAAATTTTAAAACTATAATAAAAAGAATCTTTGTATTGAGTAAAAAAGTTTGAAATAACTCACTCATTAAAAAAAAAAAATTCAAGGCAAAAAATATAAGTTTTCCAAAACTACCTTCTGTCAAGAGTTTGTGTTAACCAGCGTTTGATGTACCATTCATCATCTGCTTTATATCCATCTTTCTTATGCTTTCATTGTGTGACTGTTAAATTGATAAAAATATATTTACCAGCTATTCACTTTATTGTCACAAAAAAAAATTGTACTTACTGTAGACAATGAATGGAACTCTGAACTTTCCTAATGAAGGTTTAGTTTAACATGTTTAGTTTTACATATTTACATAGTTATGTTTAGTTTTACATATTTATTTTTTCAGTTTTTCATCAACATCATTATTATCAAAAACTTGTCTTGCTAGTTATGTTAAATGTTAAAGCTTGACTAGTTGCCATATTATAACTTGCATCATTAAATACATGAAGATAATTTCCAGTTCAATATGATTTCAATGCCATAACTAAAATATTTAACGGGCTTTTTTATTCATTTAAACCATTTTATTAACAAATTCAATTACAATAAAACTTACGTTACAAATAGTCATGAAATAAGAAATCATCATTCAAAAAAACTTTTGCTTTATTTCTAAATCTAAAGTATCTAATGATTCGTAGCTTTAGCATGCAGTGTTTTAAATTCATCTAAATATAAATAGCAAAACAAAAAAATATTGAACAAAAAGTAATAAAATTGGTTAGTCGCAATCATTATATATTTTAGATATAGTTTAAAAACATAAATACATACATATACACTGGTCAAAAACTTAACTTTTACTAAATCCCTGAAAGATTTAAGGTATTAACCAAAAAAATAAATTTCGAAACTCAAAATTTTAAAACAAATAAACTCTAAACCTTAATCAGGCACTGAAAATATTACAATTGTATGTTTGTATGTATGTAAATGTATATATGTATGTATATTGTACATACAGTATGTAATTATAAAAATGAGTATTATACTATTGAAAATATATGATACAAAAGTAAAAAAATTAAAATAAAGCACGAAAAAATAAAATAAAAAACCATTACAAAGTATAAAATAAAGTAATTGTTTTAAAGCAATTAAGCTGTAAATTATATTACTAACATAATAATTGAAAATATACTATGTTTAACAATAATTTAAAATATGCATAATTATAATATTAACATTATAATTGAAAATATGCTATGTAATAGCAATATAAACCTTGCCAGGTTGTAATATTATGTATTACATTTTACTAATAATTGTTGTTATATTAAAATATAACCTGTGCCGATTTACAAGGTTTCTTATTATTTGTTAATGAAGTTGGCCATTCGTAACGCAAGCCAAAGTTGGCCAATCGTAAAACAAGTTTGGCCAAACGTCGGTTGATGACTGGCATCATTAGCGCGGTGATGCCGGTCATCAACCAATGAATTTCATGCATGGACCATGCACGGCAAGTTTACTGGGGAAGCTTTTAAATGTTTAAAATTAGATACTTAAATATTATAAAAAACGTCCCTTAACGTTAAATTTTTGAAAAAAAAAAAAATCTTATTAATGTAAAATAATAAAATTGTAGGTTTTGCATGCTTTGTTTTTGTTGTCCTGGCTACAGCAATAGTATTTACATTTTAGTGAATGTATGAAATCCAATTTGAAACACAAGGGATATTTAAGTAAATGCAATAGAAGTCAAATATGTTTGTACTATATATAAATATATATATATATATATATATATATATATATATATATATATATATATATATATATATAACAAATAAAAATCTATTTATAAATAAAGTTAAAGTATTTATTTCCCTATCCCACCCCTCCCCCTTCGATTTCCTCTCCAATTGAAGAAATAGTCGTCTTCACCGCCATTATCAACCCACTTTCTATATGAACTATAGGAAGTGGGCCCACGATGCCGTTTCCGAGCCTATGAGCTTCTTACGATGTCTCTTATAGAAAAATATTATTTATAAAATATGTTAAAATTTATAAACAAAGTGCTATATTAAAAATAAGATGCTTTTATTACTTGTTGTAAATGGTGTTTCTGTTGAAGTAAAAGTCTAATAATAAGTTGTACAAGCATTCCCAATAAAGTGTATACAATCAGCTTTTCATTCTTTTGCAAATTTTGCTGCATATACCAATACTCTGTTAAAAACTGACCGTCCAATAACTAAGTTTAATACAATCACTTTCTCGTTCACTCCTCTTGTTCTTATCTCAACCACACAATCTATTTCTCGCAAATATGAAAACATGTTCATAATGGTTGAAAGTGTCTGTATTTTTTTATAGTAGTGATTGTTGGTTTTGACAACAAATATTAACAAAAAACGAGGACATTAAAAAAACTCACTTAATTTCTACAGCATTTTTTCTCCATCTACAAATGGAAAAGTTAAATTTAAAAACCTAACTATTTGACAATGTTTAATAATTCAATGAAATAATGATTAAAACACACATATATATATATATATATATTTTATATATATATATATATATATATATATATATATATATATATATATATATATATATATATTTATACACACACATATATATATATATATATATATATATATATATATATATATATATATATATATATATATATATACACTGAGGCATATTCGTTTAGACGCATCAATTTTTTTCTCTTTTCGTAATTTTTTTCTATGAATTGTTAACTGATATGCATGCAAGTTATTATCAAAATAATTGTTGTGCTATGGGCTAATAAAAATCACAAAAAAAATTTTCTATGTGTCTTTATTAACATGAGAGTATGTTTGATATACAAAAGTACATTTTTTAATTGGAATATATCTATAGACGCAGTCATATTTTTGACATTAAAAGATGGAAATTAGTAATGCGTATGTCCTCCATTACACTGGATCACCTCAAAAATTCTGCATTTCATTGACTCCACTAGTCACTAAAGTGTAGTTTGATCCAACTCGGACCATGCTTCAAGGATTTTACACTTTAACTTAGTAACAGTTTTAAATTAGTGTCCGGCTGCTTTAGCGTCATAAACTTTTCTTGATAGCATTCCCCACACGTTCTCGATTGGATTTAAGTCCGGGCTGCAAACTGGTCATTCGAGAATCAGGATGTTGTGGTCTTTAAACCATTTCATAGAATGCCTAGATGTGTGAATTGCAGCATTATCTTGCTGAAATAAGGCATAATCGACCATGTTTTCATCCATATAAGTTATGAGAACATCATCCAACATTTCTGTATACTTTATCTAGTTCATTTTAGGTAAACAACAACTGAGTCAATTTTCCTGAATAAGAAAATCCACCCCAAACCATTAAACTTCCTCCTCCATAATTTCGTTTTGTTTGTGGGTCATTTATTCCTCTTAGATCATGCCAATAACAACTTTAAGAGTCCAAACCATCTAAATTGAACTTTTTTTCATCTGAAAATATTACGTTTTGCCACTCATGAGTCTTATGCATATGGTTTTTAGCAAACTGTAATCTAGCAATTTTATGGTGATTTTTTAACATTGGTTTTTGGTGTGGTTTCTTCCACTTTACGTTTGGTGTTGTACGTAGAATATGTGCAAGATGTTTATTGGGGACAGGCAATAATAATTTATCCTTTATTTGTGTTGCATTCAATTTATTTTTGGTTGCTTCAAAGCGAATTCGATTAATTTGCCAATTTTTATTACTTTGTTGCCGCTTGTTGCTTTTTTTACACCGTTATTGTCACCTTTTGCAATGTAGTTTCGTACAACATGGTCAGATCTTCCAATTTGTCTTGCTATTTCTCGTATAGAAAGTGCTGGTGAGATTTTTGAGCCACGATATAAATTAATTTGTATTTTTTCAGCATCTCTCAAAACTTCCTTTAGGCATTTCGTAAAATGCAATAAAAATAATACTGGCAGAGCAAAAGATCAAATTACACTAAAATTTATCAATTTATTTGTGTAAAAGTGATTAAAAATCAATAATTACCATTAATAACCTGATTGCGTCTATAGATATATTTCAATTAAAAAATGTGCTTTTGTATATCAAACATACTCTCATGTTAATAAAGACACATAGAAAAAATTTTTTTGTGGTTTTTATTAGCCCACAGCACAACAATTATTTTGATAATAACTTGCATGCATAACAATACAAAGAAAAAAATTAAGATTAAGAGAAAAAAATTGATGCGTCTAAACGAATATGCCTCAGTGTATATATAAAAGTTGATAATTTGTTCTTCTTTTTCTTAAAACCATTAGTTAACAATATAATTAAGTATCATGATAAATGTATTTGTACATATATATATATATAATATATATATATATATATATATATATATATATATACACACATATACATATATATATATATATATATATATATATATATATATATATATATATACACACATATACATATATATATATATATATATATATATATATATATATATATATATATATATTTGTTATACATATATATTTATTATATATTATATTATATATATATATATTATGTATTATATATATTAAATATATATATATATATATATTTATTATATATTATTATATATATACATATACATTATATATATATATATTTATTATATATATATATATATATTTAATATATATATATATTATTATAAGTATATATATATATATATATTTATATATATATATATATATATATATATATATATTTATTTATTGGGTTGAGGAATAATTCATGAGCGTTTTTTTCAAATTTATTTTAAACAAAAAAACTACAAGGATTTAATCAATAATATACTCTCCGTTGTTGTTTACGACTTCCTCCCATCGTTCAATAAGTTTTTCGATGCCTCGGCGATAGAAATCTCCCGGTCTTGACTCAAAGAATTCGTCCAACCAAGCCCTCAATTCCACGTCATTATTGAACGATACACCGCGCAAAGCGTTCGAAAGCGATCGAAACAGATGAAAATCTGACGGCACCAAGTCTGGAGAGTATGAAGGATGCACTTTCCATTCGAGTTCTTGAATTGCGGCTTTGGTCATATTGGCGATGTGAGGACGGGCGTTGTCGTGTTGCATATGAACGCCATTTCGCCTATTTGGTCTTTTTTGCTGAATTGCTTTGTTAAGTCGGTGCAGTTGTTGAACGTAGAGCTCCGCATTGACTGTTTGGTTGCGCTCAAGCAGTTCGTAATGAGTTATGCCTTCCCAATCCCACCATACACACAACATGATCTTTCGAGGATGAAGGTCTTTTTTTGCTCGCGGAGTCGCTTGTTTTTTGGGGCTTAGCCATTCTTTTCGCTGCTTCATATTGACGTAAAGGCACCATTTTTCATCGCCAGTGACAATGCGGTAAAGAAAACGCTGTTTGTGACCATGTGTTGAGCGATGTCGAGCGAGCAAACCGGCGGCGATTGTGGAACGTTGATTTTTGTTGTTTTCGCTTAAAGTGTGTGGCACCCAAGCGCCGAGTTTCTGAACCTTGCCCATTGAGTGAAGGTGGTTCACCACAGTTTTTTGATCACAATCCATCTGCTCCGCCAATATTCTGGTCGTTTGACGTGGATTTTCGTGAAGAAGTTGATTCAATCGCTCTTCGTCGAACTCAATTGGTCGACCGGTGTGTGATCCGTCCTTGAGGTCAAAATTCCCATTTTTGAAGCGCGAAAACCAACGGCGGGCGGTACTTTCAGGCATTGCTCCTTCTCCATACACAGCACAAAAAAGCAAATGATTTCGAAAATGCTCAGTTTTGTCCACTTGACATTCCATTTTAATGATCTGAAAATACTCAAAAATAAAAAAAACTAACAAATCAAAACACACTATCTTGTAGAGCAAAACATTCTCTTTCAAACAGCATAAAACATTTTGCCAATGCATTTTATTTCTGCGTGCATTTTTAAATTTGAAAAAAACGCTCATGAATTATTCCTCAACCCAATATATATATACATATATATATATACATATATTTATATATACATATACATATATATATATATATATATATATATATATATATATATATATATATATATATTTATGCAGGGGCTATTCTAGAAAAAATTTTGTAGCGGCGATACCCCCGTTTCCGAAGAAATCTAAGGTCCTCCAAAAAAAATTTCCCAAATTCGGTCAATGCTGTCAAAAACGGTCTAGAATAGCCCCTGACACTTCGCCTGATTTTTAAACAAACATTACCCAGCTTCTAAATAATATGGTATTAAATGATATAATATTTTTAACAATATCAAATAATAATATATTTGCTTACAATATCAATATATAAATAATATATCATTTATAAATATTCTAAACTTTAATTTCAATTTTTTTTGATTTTTTTGATCTATTTTTAAATTTAGCATGGAGTTCCTTTAAAAATATATAGTATAATAGTGGGATTAAATAAAAAAAAATGATATATAAATATATTTTTATTAATTCGAAAAAATGCACTTTATATATAGGCTGTGTTATTTTGCATTTAAAGTCAAAGTCCTGTGACATTATACTCTGCAGTCTTTGTTATTTATATCAAATTTATGATGTTTGAAGTTTTAGCTCATGTCTTGCATAACAGGATTACATTGAACTCATTACTTTTCAATTTTCATGCTCTTTATGGAAATTATTACTTATTAAATAAACTACATTTAAGCAAAAAAATATTGAAAACTTAATAGCTTGGAAAAGTTTTTGATTGCTACAAAATGATTTTATTTAAATAATGACAATTACAAATCATTATTTCCAAAACTACGCGATATCATTTTCTCTTATTGTTATTCTGTACAAAATAACAATAAGAGAAAATAGCTTAACACTAAAACAACTTTGCATTGAATATATATAATATTCTATGGGTCTAAACTTGATATACTTCTTGTATATATCATTATCAACACATATACTTAAATAAAATTGTTGATCGAGCGCCGCTAAGCAACTCCTCTATGTCTCCTCTTTAACTCTCCTCAACTCTACACCAATTCTTATATATATTTCTATGATGCTAGACGCGTCCCAGTTCGTAAAACAAGTTGTTTGGTAAACATCGTTTCTTGAAGTTTGTTGAATGAATGGCTAGTTTATATCTTCTTACTGTGCACGCTTAAGTGAGTATGATTATTATCTTTGCAATAGTTGCACGCATGAGTGACTAAGGTCGTTACCTTCGTAACATTACTTACTGGAAAAGGGAAAAGTCTGTCCTCGGATTTTTCAAGGCATAAATCAAGATCTCGGCATAAAAGATTTCTTTGAATATACTTGAATGTACGGAATAATCAAATAACAGAAAAGTTGCTATTACCAGAAAAGTTTCAAACGCGCAGCGAAAGCAGCAAAATCTGTAAATCATCATTGTCGTTGACTGATCCTGACGTAGTGGTACTTCTATGCGTATATTTCCCGTGGGTTTTTTTCGAAAAGATTTTAAGCAAGGGAGGGCTTAGCTTAAGTTTGATTTGTTTAATATGAGGTATATTATTATTAAAAAAACTGCTGCCTACAAAATCGATTCACTTATTCCTCTATTAAATTTCGTATTCTTCTATTAAACTTCCTCCTATTAAAATTCCTCTATTAAACTTCGTATAGAGAGTCTTTAATGGCAAATCCGATAGCTTTAATTTTCTGACTGCCCCCGCTTGCCGTGGCTTGAAGGGCTCTTCCAAGGGTGGCACCGATACCTGTTAGAGCATCACCTCCACTAGTATCACTTATAGTTTTGAGCGTTTGAGTAGTATTGTGAGTACCTGATATTAACTGTAAAACTATATAAGTTGAAAGTCGCTGTGGTCACTCAACCAAAAATTCTTTACTGTACCCTCGTATGTGGCGGATAGGATTCTTGGGAGATAACAGACCATGATCATATTGAATTTCTACAATTTTGACTCGTCCTGTGGCCGTTGCTTCGTATATTATGTTTAGCTTTAGGTCCTCTAGGTATGTGTGTTTGAGTCTCAATTCACATGGTATTCGGGGACTAGTTTGTATTATTCTTCTATCATTAACTTCTAAAAAGTAAGTTATGTTTGATCGAGGTAGTGTGATTAGAACATGTGTTGTCTATTTTCTGATATTGACAGATAGCGTTACTACTGCAATTTTTGCACTTGGATATACCCACTCAATATTGCACTTGGATATACCCATGCAATATTGCACTTGGATATACCCATTCGTCTGATGATGCCGGGAACTGCCCAATCATCCACTAATGGAAACGAGTAATCTGCGTTTATAGAAAACATAACTGTTCCCACGTATATATTAAATTCATTCTTTGATTCATAGCTGCCACCGCAATGTGAACTTCCAGAAGGGCGACTGCTGGATCTTGATCTAATCATTGTGATTACTTGCAGCGGCAGCTTTATGTCGTTCAAAAATATACTCAGGGAATTTTTATTAGCATTTCATTAATAAGAGTAATTACTTGGCCTTGTTGCTCGGATAGCTGTACTGCTCCTCCCTCTTTGAGATTTGTAATTAAAACAAAATTGCTAATACATTCAATTGTGTGATACCTAACTTTTCCATCAACTCTTTGTTATTTTTAATTGTCCCTAAACTATTCCGGCCATTCTCCTGGAATGCTTTTACCCAAAAAGTAGTAACGAGACTTTTTATTACGTATTGTTCAATAACCACAGCTCGTCCTGTGATTTGTCCTGTGTAAGTTTTTATGTTAAAATGCTTAAATTCGGCGATTTTTGTTCGCATCCAGGCGCAATTATATTGATCAGACACCACGGTCTTCCATATTGTAGGACTAATTTTTTGTAATGCACCATATACTGATATTTTGGTGTTCATTCCTGACAGACACTCTCCGGGTGTTACTTTTATTTTTTTAGACGCTATTTCTTCTGAGTGTTGATTGAGAAAGTTGGTGCGGCATTTGAGTGACTCTTTCAGCGTAGCAATGGTAAAGTTGGATATTCGTGGTTTGTGGACGACAGACATAAACATTGGTGAATGCATGTTGTGTGAACAAGTGTCAATTGTGGGTAGCTGATAGACTCCGAAACGAAAGTTTATGATTTTACCGGAGTACACCCAGTACTTTGATACAATCATAAACTTCGCCAATATATATGCTCGTAATGACGATTGGTAAAAGGACCAGACACTATAATATAATAAGTACTTTCCATAATTCGTTTATTCTAAGGGTTACCATAGGCATGAATCTACGATTGTTTTCGGTTTTCTCTCTGTATATTTCGACCTGTTGTGGTTAGAGCTGACATAGGCCAACTTTTGCCGATTTTTTTATTATCAAGGTATTTCTGGATCATTTGAGAATCAAAAATGTTTTCTTCTCGCTCCCAAGTATTTTGGTCAAAGGGAAAACCTTCCGATTAACTAGGTATTGGTTTTTTCCTCTTCTTGTTCTTTTGTCAAAAATTTCTTCCATTTTATATATGTCAGAACCGATTCCATGAGTTTGTTCTAGAAATGGTTCATTGTGCATTGCTTTCTTGATGTGTTTCTTGGTTAGTTTCTTCAAAGTTGAATTCTTGTGAGTTTCTTTACAAAACCCTTCTTTGTGATCGGAGTATTTACCCATACCTTATGTCCTACCTAAAACGGATATACTTTAGCTGTTTGTCGGAGTGGAACTTTACTTTTGTCTGCGCTTTTTGAATATGTTCCTTTGAAAGGTTACGTGATAATCTTAAACCCGTCAGGAGTCGTTGAACAAGTAAGTTGGTGTTGTCTGTTGGGTCAATTCTCGGTAGTAGAATAGTGTCATGGAGTAATAGAGCGTCTCTGCCCTCAGTCAACCTAAATGGTGTGTCCTCAGTACTAGCGGAAAACTAGTATTGACGCGTATACTTCTGGGAGAAGATGGACATCCTAATCACGTTGTTTAGAGCCAACATACATAGAAAGATTTTGAGCCAATACACCATTAACTCGTTCAACAAAACCATCTGTTTGAGGTTGATAAGCTGTTGTGAAAGATTTTTTTACATTTAGTATGTCACATACTTCTTTTACCAACTTACTAGTAAAGTTGCTACCTCTGTCAGTTAGGAATCGTCTAGGCGCTCTGAGTCTAAACACAATGTTATCTACAAATAATTCTGCGATTGTTGCGGCAGCAATAGTAGGCACTGCAAAAGTTTCCACGTACTTGGTAAACAAGCAGCCGAAAACAACTTAGCGGTTTCCTCATAATGATGGTGGGAATGGTCCTAGACAATCAGCTGCAATGATATCCCATGGTCCTTCAACGGAACTCGGTAGTAAAGGTGCTTTGCCAGGTGCTGGATTCCGTTTTCGTTGCGCTCAGGTGGTATATGTTTTCACCCAAGTTTGTATTTCGTTGTACATACTCACCCAAAATTGGTTGGTTCTGATTTTTTCATAATTTTTGTCACTCCAAAGTGACCTCCGCATGGTTCGTTGTGTGCCCAGGTTATTATTTCGAATCTCAACGACTGTGGTACAACTAACTGGATGAGGTTCTTTGAGGCCTTTGCTTTATGATGGATCAGTAAACCATTCTCATCTAGGTGATAATTACTTTCTAATGCTAAGACTTTTTTTTGTCTCTGTTTAGTCATCTGGCAGTTCTTTCTTGACTAGATATGATAATAGGTTGGCCTAGTAGGGGTCGTTACGTTGTTCTTTGACAACTTGGTAAGTGGGTCTACCTGATTCTGTCAGTTTTGCGACTGTGTCGTGACTTCGCCTGGAAAGTCCCTCAGCGTTACAATGCATTTTCCCCGATCAGTATTCTATTTCGAAGTTATAACTTTGTAACATCAAGCTTCATCTTGCTAGTCGACCGGTTGGATATTTAATAGACATTAACCATTTCAGTGAATGGTGGTCCGTTACAATTTTAAAACTTTTCCAATAGACATGGTCTACATTTTTGTACTGCGACTACAATTGCAAACGCTTCGCGTTCTGTTGTGGAATATTTACTTTCTGCACCTGTAAATTTTTTTCCGCCATTAAAAATAACTCTTTCAAGGACTCCTTGACATTTCGATAAGATATATCACAACGCTTCGCCACTTGCATCGGAGTATATATTAAAGGTTTCTCAATGTCTGGGTAAGCTAAAATTGGCGACGAGATTAGTTGTTCAAAACTATTTTGCTGGTCGATGTCCCATTTGAATTCGGAATTTTTCGTTAGTAATTTATTTAATGGTAGCGCAATGCTTGAAAATCCTTTTATGAACCTTCTGTAATAACTACTTTTAACCTGGCTTGTCTTAAATTGTTAATTGTTATTTGTATACGTTTAAGGTGTTACTATAATGTATACTAAAATGTCATCTAAGTAGAGCATGCAGTAGTTATACAGATGATCACAAAGTAAATTGTTCACATTCGCTGAAACGTTGAAGGCTCGTTTGATAGGCCAAAGAAGAGGCCTTTGAACTGATATAATCCTTTGTGGAAGATAAAAGCAGTTTTCTCTTTAAATTCATTGTCGAGCTGCATCTAGTAACAACAGGGTTCCCACTCCTTCTTAAAAAACTTAAATATCCTTAAAAAAAAACTCCTTAAAAGTCCTTTAATAACCTTTAAAAAAGTTAAAATTTGACTTCTCTCCTTAATTACTCCTTACTTCTTTAATTACTTTTTTAATTACTTTAATTACTACTTTAATTAATTCTTTAATTACTTCTTTTTTATCATCTAGGAAATTTTATTAAAGCAAATGGATTATACTTATTTATCGAGAAGCATATAGTTACTTTTTTGAGTTAAAATCCTATACTTTTGTTTTACATATATATATATATATATATATATATATATATATATATATATATATACATATATATATATATATATATATATATATATATATATATATATATATATATATATATATATAAATACATCTATATCATATATCAGCTCTCCGAGTATTAGAGTAAATTTTTTAATGTATTTTTTTGGCTTTTTGTAATTAATTTTTACTTTCCTTAAATAATTTTATTTTGTTTTCTTAACAAGTGAACACCATGCTATAAAAAATAAGTAATTATTTATATCATATTATTTTTAAAATTTTGAGAAAAGTCACAAAATGTTATTTTCAATCTTGCTATTTTTTTTCTTTTAGTTTCTTTTCAAACTGATAAACCATGACTCCATTTCTGGTGGTGACTCTTAAAGAACTGCTACGCAACTTTTATGTGTCTTTTAAATGACAAAACTACAACGTCATTGTTAAAAATAGATTAGTTTAATTACACAAACCGACTTTCAACCACCAAGATTAATGTTAGTTTTTCATTGAAGTATTATCTGCAGCAACTCAAGAGTAAGACAAAGATTACTGATGTTAAAATTGACAATTTCAAAAAGGAAATATGTAATTTTCGTGTCTCAATGTGAACTCATATTATTGGGAAAAGCCCTATGTCTTCACTGGTTGCTTGCTGTCTGGTGTGTATTTCTCCATTATTTGTGGTTAAATATCACAGAAAAGTGTGATTATTTTTTTGACAAATTGTTGATGAAGCTTCTTACTTTCAAGAAAATTAGAGCGTCTGTTGGTGATTAAGCTAAGAAAGAATATTCCAGGTTCTCTAAAAGTGTGGTTGTTGATAACAAAAGTATTTTTGACTTTTGACAATATGGATTGTTTGGTGTACCTTTTGAGGCAATACACTGATTTAAAGATGCATGCAAATCTACAGCAGATTTTCAAAATTTTATCGCACGGACAAGCTCAAGTTGAACGTGAATTTAGATGCAGCAAAAGTCTGATCGATGACAATATGTTCCAGACACTATTATCTCTTTACGTTCAATTCAAGATTACCTCACATTTCATGGGTTCATGGCTCATGAAGTTTAAATAACAAAAGATTAATTAGATTACTACAAACAAACAAAAAAAATATTTTGATGATCAATGTTCATAAGCCCTGTCTATAGAAAAAACATTGAAAATTAAAGCAAAAGGAAAAGTTATGGAAGATATTGAAATTGTCAATACTTAAATCTCACAGACATTATCTAAATGAGAATTTAAAGAAGTAATCTGATGAAACTGGATTCGGTCCTAAAAAAAGAATAGCCTAAATATATATATAAATTTATATTCAAGGCATAAATAGGTTTATGCCTTGAATATAAATGTTTTTTTAGTTTATATCACTAAATGTAATGTCATTATTTAATGACTCCTCTTCCATTTAGATGACATTAAAGCTGATATGTCATAACCTAAGGCATTTAAAAGAGCCACTTGCAAAAAACAAAAAACTAGAGAAGCTATATGTTAAAAAAAAGAAACTTGTTGCAAAAAAAATGAATTTATATGTTGAACTTATACAGTATCGGACAAAACGAGTGCAACCAAATAACGCTAATTTAGTTTCTTTATATAAAAGTGCTGCATTTTTTCAATTTAGAGAAATAGCTACGTAACTGTTTAGAGACAAAGTTCTTTAAGTTTTATTCATCACAAAGTTCATTATTTGTACACGAAAATTAATAAATTAATTAAAAGCATAACAAACTTATGGGCAAAATTTGAGAAGGATATTTCATCATTAAGGGGTGCCACACAGGGTTGAAAGTTTCACTAAGGTTGACGCTAATGGCTGTTAGCACTTTAAAAAAATTTTTTATATAAACTATTTTAATTCAAAAGTTTTTAAATAACAAAGTATTGAACATTGAAAACCATGAAAAATTAACTATAATTTCAATATCATTTTAGTTTTTCATTTTGTTTTGAATGGAAAAATGACTATTTAGTCCTGTTTAACTACAGTGGATTTCTTGGCATCTGGAAACTGTTTTCGATGCTCAGACACAATCTGGAGAAGTGCTTGCTTTTGTCCTTCATCTTTTGTTAGAATTTGGTTAAAGTCTTGGATAAGAGCAACTCCTCTCTCTGCTCTGTCATTCACAACGCTCAAACCGGCTACAAAATCCTTAGCTGCAATAAAAACTTGGTTCTCGTTCCACAAAGATGAATCCAATTCGAGCCAAGAAGTTGAGATGCCCAGTATAAAAAACCTCATGGTGTTCGAGTTAATGAAATCAGCAAGCTCTGATGATGAAATGTTGTTTTCACGTAGTTGACACGTTTTGCAGGAATTCCATTTCCAGTTTTTGTTTTCATTGCATTTACCATCTCGTATTTTGTAGCTGCATCAACACGATCATCAGAAAAGCTAAAGGCAATCAGTTCCTCACTGAGCTACCACATATGACGAGACAATGCCTTTATCGCTACATTCGCAACATTTAAATTTATTGTCCTGAATTGTGTGAGTCGTTTAAGGCACATGAAATCATTCAGTGGAGTTTGAATGGACAGCGAAGCAGTAAACCATGAGTTGAGATAGACAAAGCAGACAAAAATATTCAAGAAACGTGATAAATTTATTTCACGCTTCCTCATGCGAAACTGGGATCTGAAGAGAAAAATTTTGATTGAATAAATAGCCTTGGCCATTCATCTGGCCCGATGCATAGCCCCAGGAGCCATAAAATGAACCCCGCGAGGAGGAATATGACCCAGGTAGATCAAAGACAGTTCTAAAAATTCCCTATAATCATCACGAGGCTGGTTCTCTGTCAGCAAGCAGTTCTGAATGAAATCAATAGCTTCTTTCATCATTTCTCTGTTGCTGCTAAAAACTAAAGCTGTTTCAGGATCTGATATACCGTCTTCATATCTGTCAAAATTATGTGTCAGACAAAATAAATTTTTTTTTAATTGTTGTTTTGTGATGCACTCTAATATATATATATATATATATATATATATATATATATATATATATATATATATATATATATATATATATTAGGGATATGACTTTTTTGCAACCTACTAGGCCTGTATCGTAATTCAATGAACTTTTATGTAAAAAGAACGAATAGATGTTTCATTTTGACATATTTTGAAAAAAGGTCACCCCAAAACCAAAAAATCGAATTTTCAATAGGTACACTTTTGTACAGTAAATGAATATTAAAGGCTGAAGATGTTGTAAGAGTCATACTCCTGTTGTTATTTTATTTATTTATGCAACATGTACTGTGATATAACAAAAAACATTATGTGATATATAATTATACAAGTATTACAAAATTAACAGTATCAAAGCGTCTAGTACAACAATATACATAACTGTCTGTGTCTATAGGCCTACTGTGTTTAGTACATGGGTCACATGATGCTCACGTCTCATAAAGAGCCTAGCGCTTATTACTTAGAATGAATCGAAGTTGCAGTTTGTCTTTCTTTCTGCAGGAAGCATACAGGTCTTGCATCACCTTGATTGCACGTTCAGCTATCTGATTTCTTCGTGGTATGTCGATGACGGATGGCTCTTTCTTCCAGTGATTTTTGAATGACTGCAATGCCTTTTTGTAAGGCTTCAATACATCAGATAAATTCTTGAAGTCATTGTCATTGTACTTTTGACTACTAAACCAATGTTCTGCCCACTCATATGAAATGAACCTGCAAACCTTCTCCAAATTCTTTCTCGCTTCAGGCATAAGAATGAACGCCAGAATGGCGAGAATGGCTCTTGAGTTCCATCTGGCATTGCTCATATTAGGAATGTTCTGAAAGTGAATCAGAGGGAAGTTTCTTTGTTCTTCATAGAACCTAAACACTCTTGTTAAATGGTACAAAAACTTCATATCGTCTCTCCACCCTGATTTATCAAGAATTTCTACAGTTCCATTCACAAACTTATCCTTCAGTTCATCATACTTATTCAACAGTTCAGACACAAATGGGTATTCAATGTTTGGAGATTTGGTATCACCCCCAAGTTCTTCGTCCATCACCAGACGGAGAATCCTGTCTAGTACGTGATGCTGACAACCGATAAATTGTGGTATTGTGACACCCTTTAATTTAAACATACATTGCAACTTCACAACAACTCCATTTCTCTTCCCAGTATTGACGTTTGTTGTATCAGTAATGATCATCTTAATTGAATTCCACAAATTGTATTCATCAATAAGTTTGGCAATTTTTTCAGCAACAGTTTCAGCTTTGCCATCTTTTAAACGCAGTGCATCAAGTTTCACGTCAGTTCTTTCATTCTGAAGTACAACTACCTGATATTCCTTATCATCTATTCGTTTGCCGTCAAAGTGTAAGGACCACTGTTCCATTTTAAGTTGTTGTATCATTTCTTTTTTTAATTTACCTGCCTCTTTGAATATGGACTTGTAAATTGCTGATTGACTTGGAGTTGGAATATCAATACCTTGTTGTGATAATACATTGCATATTTTAGCAGCTTTCTTTGTGGAAACTCCACTTGATGTAACCATACTTACAGCAAATTTACTTTTGTAGTGCTTTCTAGTTTTTTTCTGAGTGTCCTCATCATCGTCTTTATCACCGTCGTCGTCTTCATCATCTTCACTCTTACTTTTGCAGTTTTCAGATTCAGTACCACTGTCTGTGGTAGACAGGACTTGTGATGTGGAAGGTATTGCTGTTCCAGACTGGACTTTCCTTCTCTTGGAAGGGTGAATGGTTTCTTTACTTGCCACTTGTCCTGTTGAGTACCCCACCTGTCCTTTACTTTCTTTTTGTAGGTGGTATAGACGTTTATCTTCCGAGGATAACCACTGGCCATTCACTTTCGTGATGTCAAATAATGCATTGAGAACATCATATTTTCCACGCTTGACACATTCATCATAGACCTTCAGCACCTTCATAAGCTTTGCTCTTATCACTTGATCAGACACACGTGGAAAATTCAGTTTATTGTCCCACAATTTTGTAATTTCCTTAGAAATTTGGTCTATTCGTTCTTTTCTTCCTTTAACATATGCTCCGAGAAACTGGTATCTTCCTACGATCTGCAATTGAAGTGGTATTCTGGATTTTTCATCGAGTGAATGTTCTTCTACAGCCACGCTTCCTCTTCTTCTGTGTGACTCTTGAAATCTCACCAAATTTTTAGTCCAAGTCTTCTTGTTCTTTGTTACTGTGGTATGACTTTTCTTGTGAGACATCATATAATATTGTTACGACTTTACGGATAGCTGAGCGTAAATATCCGTTTAATAAAGTCGTTTAATTAATAAAATACTTTAACTGTATAGTAATCCAATTATAGTTCGATAATCCAGTCAATGTTGATAACAGTTCGATAATCCAGTCCGTATCCTAACGATAATGCTACAACTACTTATACTTCGTACACTTACAGCGTCTTTAGTTCGCTACAGTAGTTCCTTATTAGCTCAGTTACACGCAGAGTACTTCATAGAACTATTCACATTATCAACATTGAGCTCTGACAGCAGCTCGCTTATATAATTATTTAGAGCTTCCAGAATGTTCTACTAAGTTCTATAATCTTCTACAGTCTGTTACAGTCGTCTATATCACCGTGGTAACACAATGACGTCATCACATAACAATTCCAAGTATTTGCCGGCACACGGCCGTTTCGTTGCCATGGTAACGTGTGGCGTTATATTTATAAATTCATAACAAAATAATGAAATAAATAGAATTAAGCTGAGAATTAAGCTTAAGATTAAAACATCGGTCAAAAATGAATGTATAAAAATGGTAAATCAAATTTTTATTTTGGGGTGACCTTTTTTTGTTGCAGAAAGCTATTTGGGCCTTTTTTCATGATTTTAGGTAAAAGTTCATCGATTTATGATACAGGAAACATTTTATTTGAAAAAAAATTAAAAAGTCATATCCCTAATATATATATTTATATATAGAGAGAGCCCACTTTTTCTTTTTTTAAAGCACCTGTTTGATTGAAATTATTTTGAAAACTGTTTAGTTTTAGCAATATTTTATTAGTGCTAATTAATAAGTAAAGTCTTTTCTATTTAATTGACATGTTGTTTCCTTAATTATTACTTTATATAACTAATTATATATAAATTTGAAACATCTACTTTATAATTTTCATTTTTTTAATGTTTGTTAAAAGTTGAGCCTTGGTGCTTTATTTGATGATTTTATTTTATAATTTTGCCTTTATTTTCATCAGCATTTACTAACTCTAAATTTTTGTTTTTGTTGTTTGAAATATTTCTAGTAAAAACATAAATAAATCAAATAATAAAAAAAGTAACAAAATGAGCGTTAAAAAAATACAGCATGAAACTCCTAAATTACGGTTGACAATCTATGAAAAGTCACTTTACGAATCTATTTTTCTTTGAAATCAAGGACTATCTCACTGTCAAAAAAAAATATTTGAAAAAAAAGTTTATATTGCATATTCGATTTTAGATTAAAGCGAACCAAGCAAAGTAGCACATGTAGGCATTTGGGCCTGCATGAACTATGCAGGAGTTGCATGCTATCGATTGTTTGAAGGTCGAATTAATTTTGATAGATATATTAGAATTTTAGAATATTGACAATGCCTTCTTTCCTCAATCGATATATTTAAAGGAGAAAACAACGATATCAGATATCAACAATATGTCAAGTCTTGTAAATTCAATGCCAAAGAGAGTAAATCAATGATTACGAGAAAAATGTGGTCACACGTCCCGGGAATCATGAGATACTGTCACGGAAGACTCCGAAAAAATCCTTGGGAAGAAATGATTCTCACACATTACTGTTCTCAAAATTCAAGAAATGAAATCTTTTGTAACCGTCCGAGAGAAAAAAATCAGTTTGAATTTTTTCATTTATTCCTTAAAATCATGAAATGACAACTCTGACTCTTTTCGCATTTTTACAGCATATCTAAACAAATTCTACTTAAGCACTCTTTAGATATGGATACTAAGATGATTGTGTACACAATAATCTTTAAAAAGGATTCCTAAATCAAGCCAAACAGATTATAAACTCTTGATGATAAACTCTTTAGACACTCTTGCTGTTGAAGTCAATCATGCATGTTTCGAGCCACTTTGCATACTCTGGATGGTTGTTGGGCCTTTTGTATCTTCCCCAATGATATTTGAAGCTGTGATGCAGTGCCTCAGTGGCTTGCTCACTGTATTTGCCAAGTGATTCTTTTTTCAACAGAAAAAAGATGGAAGACACAAAAAGATGGAAGACAGAAAAAACATGGAAGAACACTACGTGAACTTTTGGGGTGACACTGACCCCTTGGAGAGAAAGGTATGATGCTCTGAAGACCTGAATCTTTGAAGCAAAGTGAAGATCAAGGGTGATGCTAAAGCAGGAGGACACTACAGCATCAAACTTTTGAAGAGTGTTAATGATGCCAAAATTATTGAAGGCACAATCCTGTATAAAGAAATGCTCAAATTTAGTAAAGAAAAACAGAAACAAAACACTATACCATGTACTTCTGAATAGATTAGCATAAGGTAAGTTGTGCAACTTAAAAAGTACTTGTTCAGCCAGTTGCCTCAGCACATCTACATTCCTCAGAAGCTTACGACATTCATTGCCAGAAAACTGGCCACCATGGAAAATCTGGCTCTTGATGTGCAGTGATCTTGGCCAATCATCAGCCTTTGGCCAAGCCTCGAAGAGGTGATTAACCACACCAAGGAGGAGGTGGAGCTCCATGGGTGCTATAAAGGTGACAACCAAAGAGCTGTCTGGTTTGTCGAAGAGTGGCAAGTGAATGACATTCTTGAACAGTAGTGCTTGTTTTGGATCTTGCCCATGTGCCTGAAACACAAGAATTATTTTATTTTTCTAAATTTTTTATTAAATTGACATTAATGAAAGAATAAAGGTTAGATCTGGTATCAAGAAACAGTTATTGTTGTTTAAATTGGTAACTGAAATGATAAAAAATTAAGACTGTTATAAATTTTCCACGTAAAGAAGAAATGTAATTTTTACCTGAAAGGCATCAAAGCACTGTCGCAGTGACTCAAACGTCTAAAAGTTCCTTTTTTGAGAGAGTTTTTTTGCTTCAACATCACACCAAGTGCAGGGATGTGAGCAGGAATGGGACTGAATGCCACATACAATGTTGGCCAGTTTTAAGTGGCAGGAGAGGAGAAAGTCAACTCTGTCAGGGTGGATTAAGTCAAGGATCTTCTGAAAACATCAGCTTTAGGGAAGAGATTTTTGGCACTGGATGAACCTAGGATCACAGAGGAATTCTCATTACTAATTTACAAAAATCTCTTAAGTATTTAAACCCCGAAAATAATGTAGCAGTACCTATTAAGAACAATTAGTTTTACCTTTCTTCACTCGCAAAGAGCGCCCACCAGAGGCTTGAGCCAGTTTCACATTCCCATAAGGAGAGGCTTCCTTGGCAGCAACTACAGATGCTGCAATTTGCTCTCCAACCTTAGGGTTTTCAAGTGCAAGTGCTGTCATAATTTCACTGAAGGAGGCATTGCTGCAGTTGTGTGGCACCCCTCTTTTAATGATTAAAATGCAGTCTGAGCACCTCCGCTGTGTTGCTTGAGGCTGTTGCTTGAATTTGAAGACGGTGGGTTGTCCAGAGGATGCTTTTCAAAGAACTTTATCCGCCCTATTTTACAGATAAGACAGTCACATGCTTGTTCTCTTGTAACTGGTCTCACCCTGATAGAGGAGAAGTCAAAGACAGTAGAAATGTTGACAGACTCTCCCCTTGGTTTTTTCCTTATTGCAAGCCTACATGTGTCAAAAATGTGACACTAACTGTGGGCACTCTTGAGTCACTGAAGTCTATAGGAGTTGGGAGGGTTTTTAGCACAACTTGTATCAAGTGGCCTGTCACCTCTCTGACACACTTTCTCATGCAGAGAAAACAAACTGTTTTCCTGCATTCATCATGGGGCTTGACTGAATTAGGCATGATCACAAAGCAGACCTAAAGAAAATCACTACTTTTATGCATATGAATAGGGCTGTCATTGGTGACTAGCAAAAAATGACATTGAAAATGTATTTCAAAATTAGTAAGAAAATGAGTTATTGGTCAAGAAACACTTTGTCATCATTAGATTGTTATGGAAAATTTACCTTTAAAATGGGACCCGAAGCAGATAAATTCTCATGTACAGAAATGTTGGTATTGTACACTTTATTTTGTCAGTGCTATTTCCCGGAATTCAGAAAAAAAAATTTATTAAGAATATAGCACAAAGCAAATATTTAAAGATTGGTCCTTTAGACATATTGGGAAGAACTAACAAATCCTGTCTAATAAAAAATTACGTATCAGGAAATGGTATCATTTACGGCTTGTAAGAATAGATATAAAAAGATTTATAAAATTGTTTTTCTCGGACGGTCACAAAAAATTTCATTTAATGCATTTTTTAGAACAGTAATGTGTGCGGATCATTCCCTCCAAAGGATTTTTTCGGAGTCTTCCGTGACAGTTTCTCATGATTCCCGGGACGTGTGTGGTTCTACAAAATAATAAAATAGTTTTTTTGCTGTATTTTTTTGTTTAAATTGTTCTTTTATATTATTAGAGATATATCCTTAACTTTTAGCTAATCTTTTTTTTAATTAACATGTTTAATTATTTTTAATTTTTTGGTTTAAAAATCATTTATTAGATTTTTATAATTTTTGTTATTTTAATTTTTTTTTTTTTTTTGTCCATGGAAATCAAAGGCCTAAGTATAATATTGTTTAATCTAGTGGTGTTTTATATATTTTAGGTCAAGTTTTGAAATTTGAAATTAGGCTGTCCTAGTTTTTCTTTTACTTAGTTTTAGTTCATATAATACTAAATGAAATGTCATTATTTAATGATTTTTTTTGTAATTAGATGACATTAAAGCTGACACATCAAAATCTAATGCATTAAAATGAGCTGCCTTTGAAAAACTACAGTCTCTTAAAAAGCTTCATGTTGAAAAAAAGAAGCTTGTTAAAAAGAAAAATGAACCTTTTTAATGATGTTATATATATATATATATATATATATATATATATATATATATATATATATGTATGTATGTATGTATGTATCTATATATATATATATATATATATATATATATATATATATATATATATATATATATATATATGTATGTATCTATATATATATATGTATGTATCTATATATATATTATATATATATATATATATATATATATATATATATATATATATATATATTTATATATATATATATATATATATAAATATATATGTTTATATATATATATATATATTTATATATATATATATATATATATATATATACGTATATATATATGTATATATATATATGTATATATATATATGTATATATTTATATATATATGTATATGTATATATATATTTGTATATATATGTATATATATGTATATGTATATATGTATATATATGTATATATATATATACATAAGTGTATATATATGAATAAAGAAAATATCTTTATATTATCATGTATAGTATTGAATACTTAAAACAGTGCTCAATGGATAAACTAGAGTTATATAATATATATGTTACTGTTACCCGCAGTACCAGGAATAAGCTAAATGGTAATGTTTATAATATAAGTTAATATTGCAACACTGAGTTTCATGTGTTATCACAATCATCTGGCAAGTAGTAAAAGTTTAATTTTGCTACTTAGCAAAATTAAACTACTACTTTTTTGAAAAGAAATTTACTAAAGTAAATTTTTTTTTTAAAAAGTGCAATTTTATGGCTATTTGTTCAAGAATAATGCTTACAACAGAACCAATAAAATATAATGTATTACAATTACCTAAATTGCTCTTAATGGTGACGTTTGTCTAAAATATATATTTATCATTAAGAAAAGCAATATAAATGTTTCAAACTTATCAGTAAATATTTTTAAGGACTAAATAGGTTTAAACAGTAGCATGTTTTTTTTCTTTAAACTATTCATTATTAAACTAGCAGTAAACAACCCGTAATACGGGTTAATAATACATTAACATCGTTAAGTTTTTTTTAAAATCTGTTAGACACAGCAGGTACCATAAAAATGAAGTCACGTAAAGCCTGCCAGCCAACACCTAAAAAAAGAAATGAAAAATAATTACAATTTTTAATTACAAAAGTATCACTTACATTTTATTGTTAGTACAATTTAACAGATAACAATATAACAGAAAATATAAAGAGTTAAAAAAAAGCTATAACAGCCCAGCTCTATCAACACAAAACACAGAAACAATAGCGCATAGCATAAGATATTTGTAAGCACACATTACAAACATTACAATACTCTTATGACTTTAAAAATATATATATAACAGCTAGCAGATGATAGAAAAAATATTAACTTAGCTTTAGGTTTATCAGATGATGTATTATGTACAACATAAATACATCATCTGATAAATCTAAAATTAAAAATGTAATGAATTAGTAAGTAAATAAGAAAAACATTACATACAAAAAATGAAAGTCAATGTACCTTATAGAAAAAAACTGTTGTGGTTTACCAGAGTAGTAGTTGTTAAATATTATTATTTCATGTTAGCTTTTAGAAAATAATTTATGCTGGTTCATCATAATTCCAAAATATTTATAGCAAAATCATATATTAAACAGTGCTAAAGACAAAAAAACATATTGAAATAAAATAAATTGCATATATGGCAAAATAATTTGTCTAGGCTTTTAGTGAATGATTTAAGGCAGTAATTTTTTATAATAAAATTACCTATTTATCATTTTCAACAATAGATACCAAATGAAGGTAAGCAAAATGTCTATTAACTCAAAAAATAACAAAAAACATCACAGCATCAACACACAACAATAGCACACACCATAAGTTAATATAATATACATATAACATAACTTAAGTAACACAACATTCATATATAACAGAAAATAAGAAACAACATTACGCAAAGTCTTATTAAAATACATTATTAAGTATTTTTATAATAACTAATAATAAAGGCTTGAAAACACCCAGACCTAAAGCAGTAACGGTTTGAAACTAAACACTGTTGTGTAACTCTCTGTTATAAGTACATCACTTTGCTGGCAAGGTCGACAAATCTTGCTTTACACGTTTACCATGTCATAGCACTTTAAAAACATGGAAACAACATAATATAAACATATGTACTAACTTAAGACAATATACGTGTTTAAATATGTTTAAGGTTAAATATACATCTTATATACATATTTATAAAACAGTTATATAACACATATAAACACAAATACAAACAAACAATAAAATACTTAACATTATTATAAAAAAACATTGATAAAACAACTATAAAGCACATATTACCACATACACAAACTTATATTTAGACTAAAATAGCAAAACAAACATATAATAACACAATTATATCCTAAACAACGATTCATTTATGCAAGAGAAATTATTATACATTTATTGAAAAGCCAGAAACATTTTTTTCAAAGAGCAAAGGTTTTAACAATACTATAGATGAATTTTATCTATAACAAAATGTTATCATGGCTTTAATCCTAATTATTAAAAGCATGTGAAAGCATGAAACTACTCATAAAAATTCTTTTAACGCTAGACTCCATCTAAGAATTATCGTAATCTATATTTTCAATATTAACATCTATAATACGAAGCTTTAAATTTAAAAGTACAATTAAAAAAAGATTACAATAAATTAATTACTTGATGAAACTTTAAAAAGATTTTATATTACCTATCATTTCAAGCATATAAACATTATCTGTTTAATGTCTACTTAGACATTTTGAAATCGTACCATAAAAGGTCGTGACTTGTATAAGAAAACATTTGGTTAAAAAAAGTCTGGAAACTACTTTAAAACTAAGAAATAGTGTATTTTACAGAGTACAGAGCCGTAACTAATATCGAACAATAGGAATAACTATGTGCACTAATAATAGTAATATTTACTGTGCTGTTTATATTAAGAAACAAAAACAGTAAGTTCTAATAATGAAACTAGCTAATAATCATTTTTAACAACAGACACTAACATAAAGATAAGCCAAAAATAACAACATTACGCAAAAAATTATCAAAGATAATGTTATGTATTTTCAGAAAAGTGATATTTAAGGCTAGACAATACTTAGACCTTAAGCAGTAACACCGCTTGACTGGGAAGGTTAACGAATCTTGCTTTAGATCTATATCTCAAATATATTGTGTTTTATAGTTCTATAACTATAAAACACAATATTTTTTTAATGTTATATAACATATGAATACACCTCATTTAACAATCATATACACATTAGATAAAATACATTTCATACTATCATAAAAACACATTTATATAAACACATTCATAAAACAACTATATAACATATATCACCACATACACGAATTTATCAAAAACTTTTTAGCTTTGAGCATAATATAAACATGTATGCATATCTTTAACAACTATAAAACATCATTTATAGGCATCTATTATTTTTAATGTAACAAACAATGCAGACTACAATTCACAACATTGTAATGAAAAAGATGAAACCATTTAAGAACAAAATTAAAAATTTTTAATAAATACATATTCAGATACCTTAATATGAAGCATAACACAACATTCTTTTGACAAACTCTAGAAGAATTTTTTTTAATTTTTCTGTTCCTTTTTATTTTTCCTAAGATTATAAAATATACTTACAGATATAGAGAAATATAAAATAGATTGAAATAAACGCAAACTTATGTATATAAACTTACATGACCACAAACAACAGTCTTATTTTATTTAACTTTTCGTATTAAATACATAAATAAAATTTTATTCTCGTTATTCTTTCCACAAAAAATAATCTTTATCTATAATTAAGAAAATGAATTGAACTTACTAAAAAAGCCATCAGCTCCTCTTAACTGCTCCAGACAATAAAACAATACTTGCTTAAAATATTCTAAAAAGACCAACGACAAAACTAAAATAATTTACTAAAAACGAAACATTGTACTAGAAAAAAACTATTTTACCAGCCATTTTAGTTCTAACTTCTTAAAAAATAAAAACAGGCTATAAAAATAAGAGAAATAAAAACAAGCAACAGCAAACAAACGATTATTTAAATTTTTATTTTAAACAATGAAAAATATCAATTCTTTATGAAAATAAAAGTATATCAGCTCTAATTTGCTTGCAGACCTTACTCGAAAGACCCCATGGAACATATACCCGCGCATAAAAAGTCTAGAAACTACTTAAAAACTAAGAAATAGTGTATTTTACAGAATACAGAGCCGTAATTAACAATACGAACATTAGGCGTAACTATGCGCACTAATATTCACTAGCACATTAGTTATTTAGACTATGAAAAATACCTCATGTTTTTATTCTTCCAGTAAACATCAAAAATAAATTATCCTTTATTTTTCGCAGAAAAATTTTTGCTCAATTCTTTAGCTTCTTTTCTCGTTATAAGATTTCCTTTATACTCTAACAAAGAATCATCACCCTAAAACTCTCTGGTTTAGTGAAAACCCCATATCCTAAATCAGCATTTAACTTAAATTTGAACAACAACAACAAAATTTTGATTAGTATTAGAGTTATAAACAAGACATATATTTATATATATATATATATATATATATATATATATATATATATATATATATATATATATATATATATACATAAATAAATTAGTAATAACACTTATCTAATTTTTGATTACTTCAAAACCGTGTTTCACCATCAGTATGTTCATCAGGAAGAATCAGGATTCTTCCTGATGGTGAAACACGGTGTTGAAGTAATCAAAAATTAGATACGTGTTTTTACTAATTTATTATTGCTCTGTTCTTTTAGAACATTGAGCACTCTGTTTGTAGAATACACTAACATAATTTTTGTATATATATATATATATATATATATATATATATATATATATATATATATATATATATATATATATATAAATATATACATATATATTAACGAAGAAAAAAACTTTTTTTTTTAATATTGAGCACTCTTTTACGACTATGAGTTTTGTTTTATTATTATAATACAAAACAGCCTTAAATATCAATATATATATATATATATATATATATATATATATATATATATATATATATATATATATATATAACTTTCATTCATAAGACTTTTAAAATAAAAAGAATAAGAAATATCAAGAAAATATAATAATAGATCTAACTAACTATCAAATTATCAAGAAAAAACCTTTTTAATTTCGTTTTCCTGACTACAAGCACGAAAATATTTATATTTTTCTGTTAATGTGTTGACTTCATGCTTTCTTCTCTAAAAAGCAAGCTTTTTGTTTATAAAATAAACAATTTCATTGTATAGTAGGAAAACAGAATTAATATTTTTAGAAACTTTTGTACCCACTTTCTTCGCTATATCTATAACAACACAAACAACTCAAAATTTTGATGATTTTTTTATAAATTCATGTCAAAAGTTCAACCCTTTTTCTCAATATATATTATTACTATATTACTTCTAAATACATGTTATGCTAATTTTAAAAACAGATTTTGGAATTAAAAATTTCAAAATGTACTTTAAAAAAAGTAACATTGTTGTTGTCAATTTATTTTCCCCAAAAATTGTTGTTTATTTACTTTGAACTTGAAATAAACAAGTAGCAAATAAATACCTGTTTGTGAGATAAGGACATTAATTGACAACAACAATGTTTTATTTAATTTATATGCAATAATTAGGTATGCATAATTTTGACTTTCATGGAAACGTCTTTTTTCTGCCCAAATCTTATTTAAAGAAGGTAAATTTTAACTAAACTTGTTCATAACCAATAATTTAAATTAATGATTATTCCGAGTTGATAATTTTGATGATTAATATACTTTTCAATAACTTAGTGATTAATTTATTGACAGTAACTTATTTTTTGAACTTTTAGTAAAACTTATTCTGTTGTCAGGGCCGGATTTACACCCTTTGGGGCCCTAGGCCAAATTGCTTTTTTAGGGCCTTATTTCAAAAAGGTGTAGAATTTTCTTATGTCACTTTTTCATTTTATCTTTTTATTTTTAATTTAGATTTTTTCCTAACCACGCATGTATTATTTAGTTGTCACAACTTGGCCACTGCTTTTTTAAATATTTGAGAACATTCAAGTTTATGTATGTTTCCACCGATGCCCGCATAACAATTGGTTTTTAAAACACATGCTAAAACAAATCAACTTCCTAATTTTATTCCTTACTTAACAAATTTAAATAATTTTCACTTAAAATTTGGGGTTCCAAAAAATCGCGGGGCCTAAGGCCGCAGCCCAATCTGCCTATAGGTAAATATAGTTGAATTGTATCAACTATAACAATACACTATTCTATTGCTATAGTTAAACAATTAGTCTATAACTATAGTTATTTAATTGTTATATTTGAAACAATTAGTTATTTGTGTTTATATATCTATATTTCCTATATCTGTATTTGGTATAAGTCATATAAAATACTTGTTATTCATTGTTATAAAAAAAAGTCAATAGAAGACTAATATCTATAATTAAATTTTTCAGTTTTTTGTTTTGTTTTTTATTTTAGTTCTAAGTTGCCTTTTTTTTTGTTGTGTTTTGTGACCCAAAAAACAGTTTGTTTTTTTTATGGTAAAGTTAAAAATTAGTTAATTTTTACTTTTGCACTAACTCTAAAAATAAATATTGATTGAACAGCGAACAGCACTACAAATATTAGAAATGGGTATATACTTTTATATTCATAAACCATGGTGAGACATTTTAAAAACTACTCAACATTGAACCTTTGACATCTGCAGTTTATGGCTCAGAATGCATTAAGTTATCAAAGCTTTTAAGGACAAAAAAAAGCAACCTTAATAAAAATTAAAATAAGATAATACGAAAGCGTATTTGTAAAAGGTATTTAAGATAAATGGTAAGCAAATGCTAAGGCAAATAAAACTCAAATATAGTGCTGATATTAAGGCAAATAGCAGTTACATTTTGCTTGAAAAATTATGTTTCCCATAGAAGAGAATGAGATAACAAATTTGAGTTGACATTGTTTTCTCATAGAAGGTAATGAGATTACAAATTTGAGTTAATAAAAATTGACTAAGTTAAGACATTTTAGAAAAAACTCATAATTTGGTAGCTGTTTCTTCAACAAATCCATAAGTCAAAAATTTAGTTAAAAATTTTTAAATTTCATGTTACATACCTTTATTATGTTTTTTTATCCATGATAACACAACCTTTTTTTTATTAATAACATCACACAATCTATGAGACTATTCAAAATTTTGCTTTAAAAAAATACATCATAATTTAGATCACTCTCCTAGTGCTTTTGCGCAAATTATACAATGTAAAGTTTACAAATAATTGTAGATAAATAATAAATAATTAATAAAACCTTTCTATAATTAAATTAAGTTATTTTAAAAATACATAATAGGCCTTAGTACCTTTGTACCTAAGTACTAAGGTATATACCTTAGACTCTAGTCGGTGGACATGTGAACGGTGAACCCCTCTAAATTCGGAAACTACCGACACTTTACGAGTGTGATTTAGGACCTAGTTTACTTGCAGTGCGGAGTTATTTACAAGTGCGATTTAGGTAGTAATGTTTACTTAAAATACAGAAGGAAAAAAATAGACAAAAACAAATTACTGTTTTACTAACTTTTAACATTGTTCTATATTAAATAAAATATAGCAAAATCGAATATTTAAAAAAATTTATCTAATAAACTTACAACAAAACAAATGTTGTATTTCTTTATCACAAATATGCAAGATAAAACAATTTATTTACAAAATAGAACTTTTTTTTTTAATTACAAATTTTTTTTTTAATTAGAACAAAATAAAACAAATTATCTAATATTATTACAAGTAGTTATTTTAAAGCTTGCTTAAATAAAAAAGACATATTTACTATTAAATATAAAACTTTTTCAAAATTATATATAAATATATTTATTTATATATATATATATATATATATATATATATATATATATATATATATATATATATATATATAACATCTATCTAACTTTATCATTCTGCTTAAATATTATTTAATTAAAAATAACAAATGTATATTAAAGATAGTATACAAACCTACAGACAGGTATCTTATCTAATAAAATAATTTCAGTAAATAATATTTTTATTTAAACAGCAAATTTTATTAGAGAAGATACTTGTCATCTATATGTTGTAAAAAATTGTAAAGTTTTGCTATAATTTTTGGTTTTAAAAGCGAAATACTCTTTGTGTATTGCTTCATCAAGTCGACTCCACTTCAAATCACCTTGTGACCCCCACACAAATTCCAATCTTTGCTTTATTCGACTCCAAAACGCTTCGACATGGTTGCTTGCGTTACAGGATCAACAAAGTTGATTGTGTGATTCACTGTGAGATGGTTAAAGCCTATGTTATTCAAATTATTATAGGCACCCCGTTGATCTGAATGAATTGTAGACCTAACAGCCACCCATCTTTGAAATAATGGAACCAATGTTGCAGCAGATCTTTCCTCCAAACGTGTTAAATATCTCTTTTTAGTCGTTACATATGCTCCAAATATCCAGCGTTGTTCGACGACTTACCCTATATTATTCTTCCTTTTAAACATTTTTGATTCATCAATTTCAACAACATGACCAGGACCACCTAACTGATTTCTATCAGGAACATCAATTATTTTAAAGCAACATATGTCTCTAAAGTACTGATTACTCTGAATTGATGTATCTTTAAAAATACCAAATATATCACTGGCTATTGAGACAGGCACCTTCGCAACCCATTAAAACATAAGTTGAAGAATACTGCTAATGTCGAGTGATGAACAAATTTGAAAAAAAAAAACACTTTTAATTATCTTGCATCTTGCATTTACAACACGTCATCTTGCATTTACAAAACCTTCAAATATGTTTATTGTAAATGAAACCTAAATTTGATAATTCTTATTCAGATATAGACTACAAACAATAACAACTCAAAGCTTAAGAAAGCTTATTTTCTCTGAAATCAAGCACACAAAAAAAAGCTCAAAAAAAGATTAACAAAGCTAATAAAATATTACTCAAGCCTAAACAAAGATTTAAAATATTTAGATAATTAAACAAAGCTTTAATATTATTTTAGCTTTATTCTTTATTCAAAATAAAGATTAACAAAGCTCAAATAAAGATTATTAAAGCTAATATAAGCATTAACACATCTTAACTAAAGATAACTATAACTTCAATAAAATTTAAGTGGACTTAAAGGCTTAATTTTTATTTTTATTTTTTTCGCAATATAAGCATAATGAGTTAATATTTAAAAACATTTACCTAACAGCGATTATACTTTTGAACATTCATAACATGACCGCATTCTGAGTAACAATTAATTATTATATTAATATTATTAAATTTTCTTCGTTTATTAGTTCAATAAAATGTGTAAGAGGAGACATCTTCAAAGCGTGGAGAAGTTAACATAAAGTGAAATAATAACGTGATTTCGGAGTTTTGAAATTCTGAAACTATTTTCCACCAATCATTTTGTTTTTTTATTTACCAATAGATTTCAAAATAAATCGCACCAGTAAATTGGCGGTAGTTACTGAATTTAGGGGTGCGCTGATTACACGTCCGCCCTATAGTCTACCTTTGACTATAGCATAGACAATACCTTAGACTATAGTCTAAGGTATATGAATAAAAAAAAATAGTAACTTAGTTTAAATTTCAAATTACTTACATTTGAATACATTTTTAATAAATGTTACTTTACTTAGACGTTAATGCTTTAAAAATTCAATTTTGTCAGCGTTTGTTAAACTTCTTCGATTGTCACGTTGAATTACCAAATACAATTTAATTTGCAAAAATATAAACAAATCAAAGAACCCATACGGCTAAACATTGCACGTACTCAAAAATCGTTCCTACTCATTTAAATAGTCGTTCCTATGTCTTTCGTGAACCGTTCCTACCAGTTCAAAAATCGTTTCTTCAACATTCTTCTTGTTATTATTATTATTATTATTATTAATTGTTTTTTATATAACTTTGATTTATAACTATTGAAGTATTTTCAAATCAGTAATGATAATTGTTAAGCCATGTTAACAATACTTATTTTTTGTTTTCATATTAAAACAATATGAGAAAATAACTAAAAACAATGTTTATATAATCTGTACAATTTATGCAATATATATTAAACATAGTATACATGGTAATAAGATTATGAGACATGTACAAGAAAATCTGCGCGTGTTCTGATTTGGTGTTTACGGAAACCGTGCATCATTTTAAATAGCTCATTGTTTTAACATACCATTGTATTCGTGTTATCAAAATTTAAACAACTCTGTTATCAAAACAATTAGTTTTAATTAAAATGTCTTCAAATCAAGATAAGAAGCGAAAAAATTTTTTGCATTTTCTCGATGAAAATCCTGGTTTATCAAACAAAACAATATCTAAGAGTTGCAGATTGATTTTAGAATAGTTCAGAACGTTGTAAAGCGATTTAAGGACCACTGATACAATCAAAAGGAAATCAGAAAGTGGAAGAAAAAAATGTTTTGTTAGACAAGATCATGGTAAAAAAAAGTTAAAGATGCCAGAGACAGAAAACTAAAGATTTCTGTTTGAACTTTAGCGAAAAATTTGAGACAAATGCTTCCACTATACAAGGAGTGAAGAGAAGTTGTGGCTAAAAATTTTATAAAATGAAAAAAGTTCCTTGACGTAAAGATAAGCAAGAAAATGTTGCAATTCGTTGTTCAAAGCTGCTCTATAAAAAATCGTATGTCAGAAAATCTTGATTGATTATTAACGATAAAATTTACTTTTGATCTCTAACGGGACACCAAAATGAAAAATGAAACGTAGTTGACATACTACATTTGAAAGTGTAGTATGTTAACTACGAAACATGTAAACATTAAAAAATGTTGTGTTTTTCTTTAAGATAGATTCACATTTATTGGTATTGCGTTACTCAGGTAAAATATATATATATATATATGTATCAGTATATAAATATATATATATATATATATATATATATATATATATATATATATATATATATATATATATATATGTATCAGTATATAAATATATATATATAAATATGTATATTTATATTAGTATATGTATATATATATATATATATATATATATATATATATATATATATATATATATTTATATATATATATACATATATATAGATATTTATATATATATATATATATATATATATATATATATATATATATATATATATATAGATATCTATATACAAATTATCTATATAATATATAAATATATGTTTATATATATATATATATATATATAATATGTATATACATTTGTATATATAGATATACATGTAGATATATATATATATATATATATATATATATATATATATATATATCTATATATATATATATATATAGATATCTATATACAAATTATCTATATAATATATATATATATATATTATATAGTATATATATATAAATATATATGTATACATTTATATATATATGTATATATAAATATATATATATATATATGTATACATTTATATATATATATATATATATATATATATATATATATATATATATATATAAGTATATATATATGTATGTATATATATATATATATATATATATATATGCATATACATATATATATACAACCCGTAGATGTTGTCCGAAAGTTTTTTTCATATTTTGTTGACGAAAAGTAAAAATATAAATGCAAGACCGCAATTTTTGTTTTTTATTAATTGATAGACTGCCTGCCCAAACCAAACCCTCAGTCAATGTAGCAACACTCCCTTGCGGGTCAGGCTAAAAGATAGTAGATGTAGCAGCACTCCCTTGTGGGTCAGGCTATTTTTCAGTCGATGTAGCAGCACTCCCTTGCGAGTCAGGCTATTTGTCAGTCGATGTAGCAGCACTCCCTTGCGAGTCAGGCTATAAGATAGTCGATGTAGCAACACTTCGCGCATGATTTACAGTAAAAAAAAATAAAAATATAAACATGTTATTAAAAAAAATAAAAACATTGTTTATATTGTTAAAAACATTCAGAATGTTTTTAAAACATTCTGGTCAATTAAATTTGCGTTTTTGTGGTTTTTTTAAATGGTTTTTACTTTCATCCAACACGCAAATGTTGGACGAAAGTCAAAAGTAATTAAAAGTGACGTATGTGTTGGCGTAAGAATCACTTTTTTTCTTCCGCTCTTCCCAAAGACAACAAACTATAGATCTATATATATATATATATATATATATATATATATATATATATATATATATATATATCTACAGTATTGTGAAAAAGTTAAGAACCACAAAAAAAACAAATCATAATTTATTTTTATTTTTAATTTTTTTTTTAACCGAATATATTTTTCTGGTAAAAAGAATAATAATAAAAAAATTTTAGAAAATAGACAAACAAAATAAAAAATAATAATAGTGATAAAAACTTTTAAACAAATATAAAAAATGTATTTAAAGTTTTATAGGTAATTTTTATTTTAAAAAAACTGTGAAAAAGTTAAGAACAACAGAATAGAAAACGATAATTTTTACCACCTAATACCGCGTAATTCTACCATTAGATTTTAAGCACTCATTTATACGATTTGGCATTGAGTCTATTAAATTCTCTAAAATATGTTTGGGAACATTTCAAAGTATTGCTGGTAAAATATTGCGCAACTCCTCAAGGCTCCTTGGTGCTTTCTTGGCAATCTCTTTATCAAGCCAACTCCAAAGATTTTCAATGCAATTTAGATCTGGGCTATTTGGTGGCCAAGTTAGACGCTCAATATTTTTACTTTCGAACCATTCAGAGACAATTTTAGCCCTGTGACATAGTGCATTGTCTTGCTGAAAAATGAACGGAACGCTTTGCTCAAGTGCATCAATTGACGGTAACAAGTTGTTATTTAAAATATCGACATAATAAGTAGAGTTGAATCGACCATCAAATAATTTAAACATACCGAGACCATAATATGTCATGCAGCACCATATTCCAACCGACCCGCTACCTTGTTTTGTTCTTTGAACGATACAATCGTGATTATATTTTTCTGAAGGCTGCCTGCGAATCATATTTCGGTTTTTTCGGTTATCAACCTCGATATTCATCTCATCACTGAACATTACTGTCCTCCATTTTTGTTTAGACCATTCTTTGACGCTTTGGCAAAATTCTTTTCGCTTTTTTATATGTCGTTTGGTAAGTCGCGGTTTTAGAACAGCTTTTTTCCAGAACATATTGTTAGCTAATAGTTTCCTACGCACAAGTGATGCCGAGGCTTGACGTCCATTTGAAAGCTTCCATTCCCTTCTTAATTCATGCGATGGCCTGGTTCGATTTTTCTTTGCCAACCTGATTAAAAGGCGATCATCATTGGGTGTCGTCAAACGCGGTCTTCCAGAACGATGGCGACCAACGTAAGATTTCGTCTCTTCGAATCTTTTGATGATTGTTAGCACCGAAATACGTGATCGCTTTACTATTCTTCCAATTTCGCGAGCGGATTTAACTTCCTGGTGAAAATGCACCACTTTTACACGATCTTCTTAGGTAATAGCTTTTCTGCTCATTTTTCAAATGGAAAGAATTTTTTTTTGTTTGAAATTAAATACTTTTTTTAAAAGTATTTAAAAAATTAATTTTTTTCAAATGTTTTTATTGGTTCTTTGGTAATAACTCAGGTCATTAAAAGAATATTTTAAAAAAAAGGGAAAAATAAATTTAAAAAGACGTTTCCGCCGCATTTAGCACAAAAAATTCTTTGTGGTTCTTAAATTTTTCACAAAAAAAATATAAAAAAAAATTAACACATGATATTTAATCCTTATTTTTTATAGGTTCTATTAACTAACTTTAAAAAAAAAAAATTTTTTCTTTTTTCTTATGCTATATTTAATATGTTTGAAAAAAAAAGACTATTTTATTATCTATAGAATAAAAATTAATTAAATTTATTTGAAAAAAATTTTTTTTTTTATTTAGTGGTTCTTAACTTTTTTACAATACTGTATATATATGCATGTATATATATATATATATATATATATATATATATATATATATATATATATATATATTTATATATATATTTATATATATATTTATATATATATATATATATATATATATATATATATATTATATATATATATATATATATTTATATATATCAATATATCTATAAATATATTTGATAATTTATAGTTATATACCAGTATATCTATAAATCTATACATATCTTTAAATATATACATAAATATATCTATATATATATATATATATATATATATATATATATATATATATATATATATATATATATGTTAACTTCAATGTTTCAAATGTAATGTTAACTTCAATCTTTCAAATGTAGTATGTCAACTACGTTATATATAACGTAGTTGACATACTACATTTGAAAATGTAGTATGTTAACTACGAAACTTGTAAATATTAAAAAAAATTGTGTTTTTCTTTAAAATATATTCACACACATATATATACATATATATATATATATATATATATATATATATATATATATATATATATATATATATATATATATATATATATATATATATATATCTTGAAAGTGATCTACTAAACTAAAGGTAATTAGGTATCAAATCAATACGATACTTCAAGGTTATTACGGGAAAAAATTAAGCCTTCATTTTGCATATTTTTAAGTAATAACAAGAAGCCGTAAATTCCGGCTGTCTTAAAAATAATCTCTACAAATAAGTTCCTGGAGGATACAACACTTTCCGCATCCTTTAGTATTTGATTACAACAGGAATGTCATTTTCATTTACTAATGTTTGTTTTAGTACAATAATGCCTTCTTTTTGATTCGGGTATTCAACAGGAACAAGTTTATTTATGGGTCTATATACTTGTCTGAACGATCCGTTTTCCAGTAAGTACTTTACTGTTGCCGCGCGTGAACAACCATCACTTGATGCCAAGATTTTTTCAACTTTTGCAGTCTTCCAGAGCAAACGTGATTTTTTATCTTCTTTTATCAAAACAATGCTGCCAACAGTTATTTGTACGCTACCAATACTTTGTTTAGATTTATGGAACTCCCTCAGTTCTGTTAGGTACTCACTCTTCCATCGTTTTATAAAATGTTCAAGTACTGTTTGAAAATAATTATATTGTTTATTTAAGTCATGTTAAATATTACTATCACTATTAACACTAATTAAGTTCAACTTTCGCCCAAAGACAAGATGACCTGGTGTTAAAGCTTCTACGCAGGTTTCGTTATATACAAAGGTTAGGGGTCGATTGTTAATTACAGCTTCTATTTCTTGCATTAATGTTAACAGTTTTTCATAGTTTAAAGGAGCTTTACCAATGACTTTCATTAGACATTGTTTTACCATTCTTATTATTCTTTCAAACAGCCCACCCCACCACGGGGCAGCTGGGACATTGAATTGCCAATCGATTTGTTGCTTGCAAAGAGTTCTGTTTGTTCAGCAACAAATTGTGTATCATTATCAGATAGAATTTTGCTTGGAACGTCTCTTCTAGCAAAAAAACGTCTTAGTCCACGAATACACAATGTAGATGAAAAATCGGAAAACAAATCCAAGCAAATAGAACGGGTACTAGCACAGGTAAATAAAAATTTTCACCCATTAAACATAGTGCCACAATCTCTATAAATATTCTTGACAAAAACAGGATCAGCATAATCAACAGCAGTATGCATAAATGGGTAATTATCACATAAGCGACACAAAGGTAGGGGTGGAGAAGGAGGATACATATAAGGCTTTCCCTCAAAATACTGATACAGGAAACACTTTAAAATTATGTTGCGAACCAGTTGTCTACACTGAGGAATCCAAACTCAGTCCTCTGCTCTGTAAGAGTTTCTTTTAACTATTGTGTTTCACCAACTTATGTAAATAAACAATAAGTAACTTAGACAGCTGACGGCTACGAGGAACAAAAATCGGAAATTCAGCTTCTTTTGGAATTGGAGCATTCTGCATTCTTCCATGACATCAAACAATTCCATCAATCTCTTGAAGTCCAAGAACTCTTCTGAACTGTTTGTAGTTTTTGCTTTTCATGACATCACGTTGTTTATATAACACCCACAATATCTTCGCGCATTCCATTCATAAAACACCCACATTATTTTCGCGCATTCATCAGCAGATAATGTTGGCGTCAATGTGACATGTGTCTTCTGAACCTGACTCTTTATATTGTTTTCAAATCGCAGAATCCAGCCTGTTACTCTGTTTAATTGTTCGTAACTACTAAAACGTTCAATATCAATGAACTCGAGTTTAATGTCAATTGAGTTTGTGGCAGCTAATAAACACAAGTTACTTTCATTTTCTATAAGTTCAATTAAATTGTAAGAGGGTTATGGAAATGAAATGCCATTAAGATAAACAGGGCCTTTAAACCAAATGTCATGATCAATAATATATTTGAAGGAGCATCCACAGGATATAATGTCACCAGGATTTCGTGATGTCTCCACATAATGCCAAAACTGAATAGGAAATAAATCACGAAATTTTATCAATCGATTTTGTTCAAATGTTTTATAAGTTTAATACGTATTATTCAAACAATGAAGGCAGATAGGGAGTTTGTTCAACAGAAAATATCATCAATGTTCAAGTTTTTAAGTTTCTTTGTCACAGTAGACATGAGAGAATATAATAAACCCATTGCTCTTAACTCCGGTCTCGGAATAGTTGATTTATTTATTGGGGCAACTCTAGATTTAGAGGCAATGAGTGAGACAAAACAGTGTGATTCATTAACAATACATTTAAGATAGATACAACAACCAAAAGCTTTTAGGCTTGCATCGGCAAAGTCATGAAACTCAAGTTTAA